>NC_143046.1:317500-527500 GCF_057628025.1 Oncorhynchus mykiss | reverse complement strand
CTGTTTGTATCACACTGCTTTGCTTTATCTTGGCCAGGTCGCAGTTGTAAATGAGAACTTGTTCTCAACTGGCCAACCTGGTTAAATAAAGGTTAAATAAAGGTGAAAAAAAGGTGAAATAAAGGTTAAAAATAATGTCTATTAATACAGTTGCAGATGGTCTTGTTCAGGCAATAAACAAATATTTAGATAACAGTGCTTACAAACGCATTCCAACACCTGGATTTCTCAAGTCTCTCTCTCTCTCTCTCTTTCTCTCCCTCTGTCTCTGTCTCTGTCTCTCTCTCTCTCTCTCTCTCTCTCTCTCTCTCTCTCTCTGAATATTCTCTCTCTCTCTCTCTCTCTCTCTCTCTCTCTCTCTCTCTCTCTCTCTCTCAATTCAATTCAAGGGGCTTTATTGGCATGGGAAACATGTGTTAACATTGCCAAAGCAAGTGAGGTAGATAATATACAAAAGCGAAATAAATAATACAAATTTACAGTAAACATTACACATACAGAAGTTTCAAAACAATAAAGACATTACAAATGTCATATTATATATATATATATATATATATATATATATATATATATATATATATATATATATATATATACAGTGTTTTAACAATGTACAAATGATTAAAGTACACAAGATAAAGTAAATATGCATAAATATAGGTTGTATTTACAATGGTGTTTGTTCTTCACTGGTTGCCCTTTTCTCGTGGCAACAGGTCACAAATCTTGCTGCTGTGATGGCACACTGTGGAATTTCACCCAGTAGATATGGGAGTTTATCAAAATTGGATTTGTTTTCGAATTCAAATTATTTCTCTGTCTCTCTGTCTCTCTCTCTCTCTCTCTCTCTTTCTCTCTCTCTATCTCTTTCTCTCTCTATCTCTTTCTCTTTCTCTCTCTATCTCTCTATCTCTCTATCTCTCTCTCTCTCTGTCTGCCTCTCTGTCTGTCTCTCTTTCTGCCTCTCTGTCTGTCTCTCTGTCTGTCTCTCTGTCTGCTTCTCTGTCTGCCTCTCTGTCTGCCTCTGTCTGTCTCTCTGTCTGTCTCTCTTTCTCTCTCTCTCTCTCTCTCTCTCTCTCTCTCTCTCTCTCTGTCTGTCAAGGCTATAGCAAGGCTATGCTCACTCAGACTGTACATAGTCATTGATTTTCTTAATTTTGGGTCAGTCACAGCGGTCAGGTATTCTGCTACGGTGTACTCTGTTTAGGGCTAGATAGTCGTCCAATTTGCTCTGTGTTTTGGTTGATTCTTTCCAGTGTATGAAATAGTTATCTTTTTGCTTTCTCACAATTTGGTTAGGCCTAAATGTGTTTCTGTGGGGTCTGTTTGTATTTGTGAACTGAGCCCCAGAACCAGCTGGCTGAGGGGACTCTTGTCTAGGTTCATCTCTCTGTAGGTAAGGGCTCTGTGGGGTCTGTTTGTGTTTGTGAACAGAGTCTCAGAACCAGCAGGCTGAGGGGACTCTCTAGGTTCATCTCTCTGTAGGTGAGGGCTTTGTGGTGGAAGGTTTGGACATCTCCTTTTTTTAGGTAGAATTTAACATGCGCTTTTCTGAGTTTTGATAACTAGCGAGTATAGTCCAAATTCTGCTCTGTACACATAGTCTCAATTGAGTGTTTGTCCCATTTTGTGAATTCTTGGTTTGTGAGTGGACCCCAGACCTCACAACCATAGAGGGCAATGTGTTCGATATCTGATTTAAGTATTTTTAGCCAGATCCTAATTGGGATGTTGAGTTTTATGTTCCTTTTGATTGTGTAGAAGGCCCTTCTTGCTTTGTCTCTCAGATTATTCACATCTTTTTTGAAGTTACTTAGGCCAAGGTACATATAGTTTTTTGTGATTTTTGTTTCTATGGCAACGGTGTCTTGATGGAATTTGTATTTATGATCCTGGCAACTGGACCTTTTTTGGAACACTATTATGTTGGTCTTACTGAGATTTGCTGTCAGCGCCCAGGTCTGACAGAATCAGTGCAGAAGATCTAGGTGCTGCTGTAGGCCCTCCTTGGTTGGGGACAGAAGCACCAGATCATCAGCAAACAGGAGACATTTGACTTCAGATTCTAGTAGGGTGAGGCCGGGTGCTTCTGACTGTTCTAGTGCCATCGCCAATTCGTTGATATATATGTTGGTGGGGCTCAAGCTGCATCCCTGTCTCAATCCACAGCCCTGTGGAAAGAAATGTGTGTGTTTTTTTGCTGATTTTAACCCCACGGTTGTTGTTTGTGTTAATGGATTTTGTGTTTTTCCCTCAACTTTTTCTTTCTCAATTCAATTCAAAGGGCTTTATTGGCACGGGAAACATATGTTAACATTGCCACAGCAAGTGAAATGGATAATGAACAAAAGAGAAATAAACAATAAAAAATGAACAATTAACATTACACTCACAGAAGTTTTTAATCCCAGCCCCCATCCCCGCGGTAGGCCAGTTAAAAAATGGTTCTTAACTGACTTGTCTAGATAAATAAAGGTTAAATTAACAATTTAAATATTTTAAAAAGTTCCAAAACAATTGAAACATTTCAAATGTCATATATTATTGCTATATACAGAGTTGTACCGATGTCTCTCTCTCTCACACGCCAAGACAGTACCTACCACACATTCTCTCTCTCTCTCCATCTCATGTTGACAGCCTTCCACAGTCTACTCCTTAACTGGGGGCCTCTGTCTCTCTCTGTACTGAATCCCACATAGTGACTTAACATTGTAACACAAAGTAACTGAACAGAGTAAAACTGTCAATTAAAACATTAACACACAGTGATTTAACACAGTAACACAGTGACTTAACACAGTAACACAGTGACTTAACACAGTAACACACAGTGACTTAACACAGTAACACAGTGACTTAACACAGTAACACAGTGACTTAACACAGTAACACAGTGACTTAACACAGTAACACAGTGACTTAACACTGTAACACAGTGACTTGGCTAGACTATATAGCCTTCCTAACATTCAGCTATATAATGCTGCTTCATGCTGATCTGTTATGAATGTACTACAGCTGAGGTAGCAGTGTCAGGGACTGGGCCAACGTGTGTGTCACCGTGAGTGAACTCTGTGTGTACGCAGCTGTCTTTTCAAGGTCCATGACCTGACCTGCTGTATACATGAGCTACACACACAATGCAGCTGTTTCTTTCTGTCAGTCCCACTATAGATACTAGACCAATACAGCGGTTTCTTTATATCAGTCATAGTACAGATAGTACAACTCAGACAGACAGGCAGAGAAACAGGTAGAGAGAATGGCAGAGAAACAGGTAGACAGGCAGGCAGACAGGCAGACATAAAGGCAGAGAAACAGGCAGACAGAAAGGCAGAGAAACAGGCAGACAGAAAGGCAGAGAAACAGGCAGACAGACAGACAGAGAAACAGGCAGGCAGACAGGCAGAGAAACCGGCAGACAGAAAGGCAGTGAAACAGGCAGACAGACAGGCAGAGAAACAGGCAGACAGACAGGCAGAGAAACAGGCAGACAGAAAGGCAGAGAAACAGGCAGACAGGAAGGCAGAGAAACAGGTAGACAGGCATGTAGAATGTATCAAATCAAAATGCAAAACTGATAATCAGATAATCCTCCCCCATGCCTGTCTCTTTTCCCCTTTATTCCAGTGTTATTATGGGGGTTAAAAAGGTATAAACATAATACTGTAAGGAGTTCCAGGTCAGGAATCAGCTGGCATTGATTTCAAGGCATGCTCTTAGTCCTGGTCCTATCTGACAGGGAAAGAGAGAGATGTCCTAGTCCTATCTGACAGGGAAGGAGAGAGAGATGTCCTGGTCCTATCTGACAGGGAAAGAGAGAGATGTCCTAGTCCTATCTGACAGAGAAAGAGAGAGATGTCCTGGTCCTATCTGACAGGGAAAAAGAGAGATGTCCTAGTCCTATCTGACAGAGAAAGAGAGAGATGTCCTGGTCCTATCTGACAGGGAAAGAGAGAGATGTCCTGGTCCTATCTGACAGGGAAAGAGAGAGATGTCCTAGTCCTATCTGACAGGTAAAGAGAGAGATGTCCTAGTTCTATCTGACAGGGAAAGAGAGAGATGTCCTAGTCCTATCTGACAGGTAAAGAGAGAGATGTCCTAGTCCTATCTGACAGGTAAAGAGAGAGATGCCCTAGTCCTATCTGACAGGGAAAGAGAGAGCCGCTGATGATATAACTTTTAAGACCCAAACAAGTTGTTAAAGGCTAACAGTTGAACCTGTAAAGAAAAAGATAACTTTTGGTTCAGTGACCGATTATCTTGATTGACACTAGTTACCACAGCCACAAAGTAATAACCCTGCCGATTTCTACTATTTCTCTTTTTAAAATCTTATTTTAAACCTAACCTTAATGTCACCTGTTAAGTCCACTTCAATCCGTGTAGATGAAGGGGAGGAGACCGGTCAAAAATTATGTTTAAACCTTGAGACATTTGAGACGGATTGTGTGCCATTCAGAGGGTGAATGGACAAGACAAAAGATTTAAGTGCCTTTCAAAAGGGTATGGTAGTATGTGCCCGGCGGTTTGTGTCAAGAACTGCAACACTGCTGGGTTTTTCACACTCAACAGTTTGCTGTGTGTATCAAGAATGGTCCTCCACCCAAAGGACATCCAGCCAACTTGACACAACTGTGGGAAGAATTGTAGTCAACATGGGCCAGCATCCCTGTGGAACGCTTTCAACACCTTGTAGTGTCCATGCTCCAACAAATTGAGGCTGTTCAGAGGGCAAAAGGGGGTGCGACTCAATATTAGGTTGGTGTTCCTAATGTTTTGTACACTCAGTGTATATATATTTTTTTGTGGAAACCTGATATCTGAGTTAGTGAGGATGATGATAATGATGACAGCTCACCTGGTTGTCACCTCTGGTTGTCAAGTCAACACGTTCAACACTGCTACTGTCCCGGGAAACATCAGACTGGTTCACCAACAAGTGTTTTGTTTTTCTTCCGCAGGTGGTCTCTTTGCAGTAACTTCCCTTCAAACAGTATTTAAAAGTTTCCCAGGTTCTGTCATTTTGTAAAAACTTAACAATCTCGCCGTATCTAGAAGAGCATGTTGTTTATTTCTACTTGATGGAAAACGCAGTAAGGGATCCAATTCACCGCGCAGGGTCCTGTGCCTAGTTGAATGTGAATTTCAGCAGAGGATTTGTTTGTGTGTTCGCCGGCGCGTGCGCGTGCGCGGTCGGTGGGCTGGAGGTCGACTTGCATGGCCAGAGGAAACGAGACAATAGCACCTTGGTCGCTGGAGGGAGGGGGGCAGGGGCACGTGGGAGCTGAATAGGGAATTGTTGGAGAGGAGGAAGGGAGAGTGGAGCAGGGGAAGGAAAGAGAGAGGAGGGCTCTCCGTCCTGTGCCCCTCTCCCTCTTCCTTTCTCCTCTCCCTCTTTCTCTCCCTTTCTCCATCCCCCTCTCTCTCTCACTCTCCCTTTCTCCAACCCTCTCTCTCCCTCTCCCGTTCCCCCCTCTTCCTTTCTCCCCCCCCTCTCTCTCTCCCTCTCCCTTCCCCACCCCCTCCCTCCCTCCCTCTCCCTCTCTCCATCCCCCTCTCCCTCTCCCTTTCTCCATCCCCCTCTCTCCCTCTCCCTTTCTCCATCCCCCTCTTTCCCTCTCCCTCTCCCTCTCCCTCTCCCTTTCTCATCCCCCTCTTTCCCTCTCCCTCTCCCTCTCCCTTTCTCCATCCCCCTCTCTCCCTCTCCCTCTCCCTCTCCCTTTCTCCACCCCCTCTTTCGCTCTCCCTCTACATCCCCCTCTCTCCCTCTCCCTTTCTCCACCCCCTCTTTCCCTCTCCCTCTCCCTCTTCCTTTCTCCTTCCCCCTCTCCCTCTCCCTTTCTCCATCCCCCTCTCCCTCTCCCTTTCTCCACCCCCTCTCTCCCTCTCCCTCTCCCTTTCTCCACCCCCTCTCTCCCTCTCCCTCTTCCTCTCCCTTTCTCCACCCCTCTCTCCCTCTCCCTTTCTCCACTACCCTCTTTCCCTCTCCCTCCCCCTCTCCCTCTCCCTTTCTCCACCCCCTCCCTCCCTCTCCCTCTCCCTCTCCCTTTCTCCACCCCCTCTCTCCCTCTCCCTTTCTCCACTACCCTCTTTTCCTCTCCCTCCCCCTCTCTTCCACTCTCTTTCTCTCAATTCAATTCAAGGGCTTTATTGGCATGGAAAACATATGTTTACATTGCCAAAGCAAGTGAAATGGGAATAGGTAATGAACACTTCGTGAAATAAACAATAACAGATTTACAGGAAGCTTACAAAAGTTCCATAATAATAAAGACATTTCAAATGTCATATTATGTCTTTATACAGTGTTGTAATGTGCAAATAGCTAAAGCACAAAAGGGAATATAAACTAAAACATAAATATAGGTTGTATTTACAATGGTGATTGTTCTTCACTGGTTGCCTTTTTTTGAGGCAACAGGTTGCAAACCTTGCTGCTGGGATGGTAAACTGTGGTATTCACTCGGTAGATATGGAAGTTAATCACAGTTGGATTTGTTTGGAATTCTTTGTGGATCTGTGTAATCTGAGGGAAATATGTGTCTCTAATATGGTCATACATTTGGCAGGAGGTTAGGAAGTGCATGTCAGTTCCCACCTCATTTTGTGGGCAGTGAGCACATAGCCTGTCTTCTCTTGAGAGCCATGTCTGCCCACGGCAGCCTTTCTCAATAGCAAGGCTATGCTCACTGAGTCTGTACACTGTCAAAGCTATCCTTAAGTTTGGGTCAGTCATAGTGGTCAGGTATTCTGCCACTGTGTACTCTCTGTTTAGGGCCAAATAGCATTCTAGTTTGCTCAGTTTTTTTTGTTAATTCTTTCCAATGTGTCAAGTAATTATCTTTTTGTTTTCTCATGATTTGGTTGGGTCTAATTGTGTTGCTGTCCTGTGGCTCTGTGTGGTGTGTTTGTGTTTGTGAACAGAGCCCCAGGACCAGCTTGTTTAGGGGACTCTTCTCCAGGTTCATCTCTCTGTAGGTGATGGCTTTGTTGTGGAATGTTGGGAATCGTTTTCTTTTAGGTGGTTGTAGAATTTAACGTCTATTTTCAGGATTTGTCATCATTAGTGGGTATCGGCCTAATTCTGCTCTGTATGTACTATTTATTGTTTTACATTGTACTCTGAGGATATTTTTCCAGAATTCTGCATGCAGAGTCTCAATATGGTGTTTGTCCTATTTTGTGAATTCTTAGTTGGTGAGCGGACCCCAGACCTCACAACCATAAAAGGTAATGGGCTCTATAACTGATTCAAGCATTTTTAGAGAGAGAGAGAGAGAGAGAGAGAGAGAGAACAGGGCCAGATGCTCAGCAGGCTCTGCTCACACTTACTGGTCTGAGGCCAAACCAGGCGACTAACAACATTCAACACTTTATGGAACAGAAAGCCTTCACTGGTTGCCCTTATTCATGCTGGAATATCCAAGGCCTGAGGTCATCTGCCTTTAGCCTAAAAAGCAGGAACCTGAACTTCACCACATGGTATAGAGGAGAAGGACCTACTAGGTTACAGAAATCTGTCCCATCCACCAAACTACCAGGTGTGAAACAGGGAAGGAACTCAGGGGGTACTCTAATTTAGTGTAGAGCAGACCTAACTCACTCTATTAAATTAATCAAACAGGAACATTTTACATTTGGCTGGAAAATCAAAAGGAGATGATCTCAACGGAAAAAAATGTCCTCCTGAGTGCTACCTACAGTGCATTCATAAAGTATTCAGGCCCCTTCCCTTTTTCCACATTTTGTTCCGTTTCAGACTTACTCGAAAATGTATAAAATTACACATCTACACACAATGCCTCATAATGACAAAGCAAAAACAGGTTTTAAGAAATGTTGCTAATAGAAATACCTTGTTTACATAAATAATCAGACCCTTTGCTATGGGACTCAAAATTGAGCTCAGGTGCATCCTGTTTATATTGATCATCCTTGAGATATTTCTACAACTTGATTGGAGTCCACCTGTGGTAAATTCAATTGATTGGACATGATTTGGAAAGACACACACCTGTCTATATTAGGCCCCACGGTTGAAAGTGCATGTCAGAGTAAAAAAAAAAGCCATGAGGTCGAAGGAATTGTCTGTAGAGCTCCGAGACAGCATTGTGGCACGGATCTGTGGAAAGGTACCATAAACTTTCTGCAACATTGAGGGTCCCGAAGGACACAGTGGCCTCCATCATTGTTAAATGAAAGACGTTTGGAACAACCAAGACTCTTCCTACAGCTGGCCGCCCGGCCAAACTGAGCAATCGGGGGAGAAGGAATAACCCGATGGTCACTCTGACAGAGCTCCAGAGTTACTCTGTGGAGATGGGAGAACCTTCCAGAAGGACAACCATCTCTGCAGCACTCCACTAATCAGGCCTTTAAACGGAAGCCACTCCTCAGTAAAAGGCACAGCCCGCTTGGGATTTGCCAAAAGGTACCTTAAGGACTTTCAAACAGTGAGCAACAAGATTATCTGGTCTGATGAAACCAAGATTGAACTCTTTGCCCTAAATGCCAAGTGCCTGGCACCATCCCTACGGTGAAGCATGGTGGTGGCAGCATCATGCTGTGGGGATGTTTTTCAGCGGCAGGGACTGGGAGACTAGTCAGAATCAAAGCAAAGATAAACGGAGCGAAAGTACAGAGAGATGCTGTTCCAGAGCGCTCAGGATTTCAGACTGGGGCAAAGGTTTACCTTCCATTAGGAAAACAACCCTAAGCTTCGGGACAAGTCTCTGAATGTCCTTGAATGGCCCAGCCAGAGCCCGGACTTGAACCCGATCGAACATCTCTGGAGAAACCTGAAAATAGCTGTGCAGCGACGCTCCCCATCCAACCTGACAGAGCTTGAGAGGATCTGCAGAGAAGAATGGGAGAAACTCCACAAATACAGGTGTTCCAAGCTTGTAGCGTCATACCCAAGAAGACTCATGGCTGTTATCGCTGCCAAAGGTGCTTCAACAAAGAACTGAGTAAAGGTCTGAATACTGATGTAAATGTGATATTTCAGTTTTGTATTTTTAATTGATTTGCAAAGATGTATAAAAACCTGTTTTTGCAGGCATTATGGGGTATTGTGTGTAGATTGATGAGGGGGGAAAAATAATTTAAAACATTTTAAAATAAGGCTGTAACATTACAAATTGTGAAAAAAGTGGTCCGAATACATTCCGAATGTATATCCCCCCACTAGAATCCCCATACTTTAATGAAGACAGCTTCTCCATCCTAGAGGAAGGGATTTCCAGGCCAAGGGACATAGTCTGTGGTGACCTAAATGCCAGAACTAGACAAGACCTGACACCCCCAGCACACAGGGGGACAAACACCTACCTGAAGGTGACAGCATTCCATCCCCCATATGTCACCTTAGACACAACTTATTTAAAAAATGTATATTTATCCTTATTGTAAGGTGGAAATGCACACAATAACATAACTACAACTATGAAAACATACCAACAAAAACGGTCACAACTCCTGCAGCTCTGTCGCACGTTGGTTGTGTACATAGTCAATGGTCGGCTTCAAGGGGACTCGTACAGTAGATACACTTATAGCTCTGTTACATCCTGGGTATGTACATAGTCAATGGTCGGCTTCAAGGGGACTCGTACAGTAGATACACTTATAGCTCATCTCTTGCCAGTAGTACTGTAGACTACTTTATCACTGACCTCAACCCAGAGTCTCTCAGAGCGTTCACAGTCAGCCCACTGACACCTCTATCAGATCACAGCAAAATCACAGTCTACTTGAATAGAGCAACACTCAGACTCATCGAAGCCGAACAAACAGAATCATATTAAGACGTTAACTGACTAAAGGTACAAAAAAAATACAAAAGTTGGCAAAGTTGGTCTGCTATACAAATGGATGGAAAAGCAGTGTTGGGGAAATCATAGCACAGTATAAAAGCAAAGTACACAAACAACAAATGTTAAAATAAATATATAGATTTCTTTCCATGGGGCCGTTGGGTGACACATGGATGCTGCTTGAGCCCCACCCTCTTTTACATATGTATATCAACAAATTGGAAAAGGGCAATAGAACAGTCTGCAGCACCTGGCTTCACCTTACTGACTCAGAAGTCAAATGTCTACTGTTTGCGGATGATCTGGTGCTTCTGTCCCCAACCAAGGAGGGCCTACAGCAGCACCTAGATCTTCTGCACAGACTGTCAGACCTGGGCCCTGATAGCAAATCTCAGTAAGACCAACAAAATGGTGTTCCAAAGAAAGATCCAGTTTAAAAGACAACAAATGCAAATTATATCTAGACACTGTTGCTCTAGAAACAGAGCACACAATCCAGAAAAGAGCTGTTCAATTCTGCTACCACTTAAAAGGAAGCAATGCCCACACATTCCACCACAAACACAAACAGACCCCAAAGAGCCCAGGACAGAAACACATTTAGACCCAAAGAAATCATCAGAAAACAAAATGATAACTATTTCACACATTGGAAAGAAAAAAAAACTGAACGAACTAGAATGCTATTTGGCCCTAAACAGAGAGTACACAGTGGCAGAATACCTGACCACTGTGACTGACCCAAACTTAAGAAAATCAATGACTTTGTACAGACTTAGTGAGCATAGCCTTGCTATTGAGAAAGGCTGCCGTAGGCAGACATGGCTCTCAAGAGAAGACAGGCTGTAACGGTTGTCGTTGGTGGAAGAAGGAGAGGACCAAGGTGCAGCGTGGTACTTGTTCATGATCTTTTAATTACACTTAACACTAGCACAAACGAAACAGTCCTGTCTGGTACAGAGACCAAAAACAACTACCCACAACTCAAGGGCGAAAACAGGCTGCCTAAGTATGGTTCTCAATCAGAGACAACGATTGACAGCTGCCTCTGATTGGGAACCATACCAGGCCAAACACCTAGAAATACAAACATAGAACAAAACAGAATGCCCACCCCAGCTCACGCCCTGACCAACCTAAAATAGAGACATAAAAAAAGGAACTAAGGTCAGGACGTGACACAGGCTGTATAAAGACTGCCCACAAAATGAGGTGGAAACTGAGCTGCACTTCCTAACTTCCTGCCAAATGTTTGACCATATTAGAGACACATGTTTCCCACAGATCCCACAAACATTGATAAATTCCCATATCTGTTAGGTGAAATACCGCAGTGTGAAGTCACAGCAGCAAGATGTGTGGACCGTTACCATGAGAAAAGGTCAACCAGTGGAGAACAAACACTATTCTAAATACAACCTGTATTTTTCTGTTTATTTATTTGACCTTTCATACTTCACTGTACAAACACAATAATATACCATTATAGTCTTTAAAACCTTATGTGAGTAATGTTTACTAATGTTTCCTTCCCTTTTGTTAATTATCTATTCCATTTGCTTTGGCAATGTAAACATGTTTCCCATGCTGACAAAAACCCTTTGAGTTGAATTGAATTGAGAGAGAGAGCGAGAGAGAGAGAGAGAGAGAGAGAGACTGTGTGTGTGTAAGCAGGTGCGTGTGTCTTCAAGAGTTCCTGGAACCAGGAAAAGGGAGTGACAGGGAGGATAGGAGCAGCTTCCCAGCTACCCATAATGCACTCTGTGCAGTTACTCCTACTAACTGTCAACTCTTTCATCCATGAACGTTCCACTGGAGACCTGTGTGTGTGTGTGTGTGTGTGTGTGTGTGTGTGTGTGTGTGTGTGTGTGTGTGTGTGTGTGTGTGTGTGTGTGTGTGTGGGTGGGTGGGTGGAGGGGGATACAGATACAGACTGGCTCAGAGGATACCATATACACATATAGATTTTGATCTTTCTCTCTCTCACCCCTCCCTTCTCTCTATGTTCTCTCTCTTTCTCTCTCTCACCCCTCCCTTCTCTCTATGTTCTCTCTCTTTCTCTCTCTCACCCCTCCCTTCTCTCTCTGTTCTCTCTATGTTCTCTCTCTGTCTCTCTCTCTCTGCTCTATCTCTCTGTTCTATTTCTCTGTTCTCTCTCTATCTGGTATCTCTCTATGTCCTCTCTCTGTGTACTATTTCTCTGTTCTCTCTCTATCTGTTCTCTCTCTATGTCCTCTCTCTGTGTACTATTTCTCTGTTCTCTCTCTATGTCCTCTCTCTTTGTACTATTTCTCTGTTCTCTCTCTATCTGTTCTCTCTCTATGTCCTCTCTCCGTGTACTATTTCTCTGTTCTCTCTCTATCTGTTCTCTCTCTGTCCTCTCTCTGTGTACTATTTCTCTGTTCTCTCTCTCTGTGTTCTCTCTCTGTGTTCTCTCTCTCTGTGTTCTCTCTCTGTGTTCTCTCTCGCTCTGTTTTCTCTGTCTCTGTTTTCTCTCTCTGTTCTCTCTCTCTGTGTTCTCTCTCTCTCTCTGTTTTCTCTGTCTCTGTTTTCTCTCTCTGTTCTCTCTCTCTGTGTGTTCTCTCTCGCTCTGTTTTCTCTGTCTCTGTTTTCTCTCTATGTTCTCTCTCTCTGTGTTCTCTCTCGCTCTGTTTTCTCTGTCTCTGTTTTCTCTCTCTGTTCTCTCTTTCTGTGTTCTCTCTCTCTGTTTTCTCTGTCTCTGTTTTCTCTCTCTGTTCTCTCTCTCTATATGTTCTCTCTATATGATTTCTCACCTCTATCTCTCTGTTCTCTCTCTATATGTTCTCTCTCTATATGTTCTCTCTATATGATTTCTCACCTCTATCTCTCTGTTCTCTCTCTATACGATCTCTCATCTCTCTGTTCTCTCTCTATATGTTCTCTCTCTCTATATGTTCTCTCTCTCTATATGTTCTCTCTATATGATTTCTCACCTCTATCTTTCTGTTCTCTCTCTATACGATCTCTCATCTCTCTGTTCTCTCTCTATATGTTCTCTCTATATGTTCTCTCTATATGATTTCTCACCTCTATCTCTCTGTTCTCTCTCTTTATGATCTCTCATCACCGTTCTCTCTCTATATGATCTCTCATCACTCTGTTCTCTCTTTCTCTCTGTTCTATCTCTCTCTGATCTATCAATTAAATTACATTTGCTTTATTGG
The DNA here is from genome assembly GCF_057628025.1 of Oncorhynchus mykiss. Lineage (NCBI taxonomy): Eukaryota > Metazoa > Chordata > Actinopteri > Salmoniformes > Salmonidae > Oncorhynchus > Oncorhynchus mykiss. The sequence goes on along the minus strand of NC_143046.1, from coordinate 514,491 downwards.
CATGATGTAACAGTGTACATATTGCCAAAGCTTAGTTTGGATATTTACAATATGAAAATAATAAGAATCAAAATTATGAACAGGACAACAGTAACATTAAGAACCAAGGATCAAAATAACCATACATTGAACAATAACAATAAGCATACAGTAGAGGACATGTGCAGGTTGATTGGTCTGCCAGACACTGTCCCTCAACTTATGGCAGGCAGCAATGTAGTGTGCTGCCACCCCACAGTTCTCTGCGTCCTCCCCCAACAGGACGGGTAGCCTACTCTCATCAGAGAGGTCTTTGAAACCTTGAATAAGGGTTTCACTTTTGGGGAAATTACACTAATTGATTTTGTCAGGAAATGCAGCTCTGTCTCAGGTTCTGCTGTTGTGCAGTGGTTGCACAGCTTTTCCTCTACAGGGAGCCAGGTTTTCCTGTGTCTACCCTTCTCAATGGCAAGGCTGTGCTCAACGAGCCTGTACTTTGTCAAGGTTTTTATAAGGTTTTGATCAGTAACCATGGTCAAATAGTTAGCTACGGTGTACTGTGGATTTAGGGCCAGATAGCACTGCATTTTGCTTTGTGTTTGTGCTTGTGTTTCCCAGTAAGCAATGTAGTTTTGTTTTGACTGTGTTGTAATTTGGTTTATCCTGATTGATTGGATGTTCTGGTCCTGAGGCTTCAGTGTGTTAGTAGAACAGGTTTGTGAACTCAGCCCCAGGACCAGCTGGATGAGGGGACTCCTTTCTTTGCTCAGCTCTTGGCATTGCAGGGCTTGGTAAATGATATGAGAGGGGGTCACTGTATTTTAGATGTTTCCAAAACTTAATTGCTCTTTTTTGAGTTTTTATTATTAGTGGATATTGGCCTAATTCTGCCCTGCATGCAGTGTTTGTAGTTTTCCTCTGGACATGTAGGAGAATCTTACAGAACTCTGCATGCAGGGTTTCAATGGGGTTTGCCCACTCTGCTACTCTGTTGACCAGGCTGCCTACTCTCTCCTGCTCCTCTCGCAGGTTGTTGGTGCCGGTGTGAATAATAATGTGGCCTGGTGTGACAAGGTCAGGCTGGGACAGGATGTGGAGTGCATCCTGTGTTTTTGGGCATCATATTTTGGACACCTTGTGGTGGGAGAAGAGTTTATCATCTTGGATGAATTTCCATTTGAGTCAATGAGGATGGCCACCTCAGTGGGTTTTACCAGAGTAGTGGGTTTATGGTCTGGGGCTGGGTACACAGGGCCTGTGTACATGGAGGGATGAGTGGGGGTGTGTCGGGGGGAGGAGAGCTTCTCTCTGTAGTAGGTGTCTCCATGTGAGCCTCCTTGTTGACTGGGGGTGTGGGTAAAGGGTTGAGGGTATGGGGGGATTGTTGGTAAAGCTGGGTCAGTGGGGTTGTTAGGGGTGGTGAGGGGCTGCAGCTTCTCTCTAGGAGTCTCTACAGTCTGTTCTCTGTGCTGCAGCACCCTCTTGATGACAGACAACTCCTTTACCATCTCCTGTGGTACGGCTCTCTCCTCATGGTGGCCTTTACCTCCTCTAGAGCTGTGGTAAGGTTCTCTCCTCATGGTGGAGCTCAGTAACCCATACCTCTTACAGAGCCAGTCTGTCTCTCAGCAGTCTGGAGGTGGTGTAGCTGGGGGGCTGCTCCTTCAGCTCAGTAACCCATACCTCTAATAGAGCCAGCCGGTCTCTTAGCAGGCTGATGGTAGTGAGGTGAGGGGAGAGGTTGGGGTGCTCTCCTTGTCCTTTTTGGTTTCCTCCATCTATCCCAGGGGGGGGGGTGGGTGGGGGGGGTGTAGTGCAGCCCCACTGCCCTGGACCATGACTGTCCTCCTGATACATGTTTACTGTCAGAAACCTGTTTTCCTGGTCCTTATCGCTGTCCTCAAACATGTGGATTTGCCTTCCCTTGCAGAGAACTTTCTTTGTGGTATAGCTGAAATGCCTGGCTACAGCTGTACGCCAGGCAGTAGTGGGTCTGTGTAAAATAGCAGGTTTGTAACAGTCCTGTTTTGTGACCAGTTGGCAAACAACGTTTATGAGTTCTCCCTCAGAATTCTGTGTTTTTAATATTGATTCTTCCTTTCTCTGAGTTGATTTCTGCTGGATATTCAGAAAAGGGGGGAAAGTCTGTCAGTCTCTGCTATCGCTGCCTCAGTGGCCTGTTGCTATGGTTACCAGCAGTAAACAGTTGGCTCTAGACGGAAAGTTAGCTGACAGATTTGAAATTGGCTAGCTAGCACGATTAAGATTGGTCTTTTAACTCACTCTCTGTCAATCTTTTCCTCCTGTGTTGATCTTCAGTTGTACAATTTGATTACCAATACATTTTTGCTAGTTTAATCGTGTCAATCTCACTCATAACAACCAAAAAGTTATAACAAGTCAGGAGAAGTTGACTTCTCTCTCAATTTAAATGTAAATCTTTCTCTGTTCTATCTCTCTCTGTTCTCTCTCTCAATTTTATCTCTCTCTATCGCTCTCTGATCTCTCTGTTCTCTCTGTTCTCTCTCTCTTTCTCTCTCTCCAGTCCAGTACACTCCTGCCTCTAATGGCTGCTCATAAGGTCAGCAGGGTCAGTTTTGGGCTTGGTGAAACTGTGGGGTAAACACACTGAGCTGACGCATGGAGACTTCTGGTTCTGGTCACCTTTAGAGAGAAAAGGGAAAGACTGCAGGTCCGATAGTCACAGAGAAATGGCCACACAGTCTCAAGGTTAGGGCTGTATCTGCTGCTAGTTTAAAGACAGTGATATGGCCTCTGGTGCTGCTGGTACCTTTAGGGCTGTTGTCAGGGCGGAATTATTAAACACCACCATAAGACACACTGTGAGCTATATGGATCACTCCAATATATTGTATCACTCCGCGGCGGAGGGATACGTCCGAGGTGAGGATTTACCGATTTACTCCCGTGTACACCTGTGTCACGGCTGGGATCCGCCCCTATATATATAGACCCCATGGCCGCGACACACGTTCTCTACATCATTTTTGAGGCTCCTCTAGCACTGTAGAGGATTGGAGTGATCCACATAGCTCACATAACCTGCGGTTAAGAAGCCTCTTGGATCTAGACTTGGTGCTCCGTTACAGCTTGCCGTGCGGTAGCAGAGAGAACACTCTATGACTAGGGTGGCTGGAGTCTGACATTTTTTAGGGCCTTCCTCTGACACCGAATGGTGTAGAGGTCCTGGATGGCAGGCAGCTTAGCCCCAGTGATGTACTGGGCCGTACCCACTACCCTCTGTAGTGCCTTGCAGTCGGAGGCTGAGCAGTTGCCGCACCAGGCAGTGATGCAACCAGTCAGGATGCTCTCGATGTTCCAGCTGTAGAACCTTTTGAGGATCTCAGGACCCATGCCAAGTCTTTTTAGTTTCCTGAGGGGCATAGGCTTTGTCGTGCCCTCTTCACAACTGTCTTGGTGTGTTTGGACCATTCTAGTTTGTTGTTGATGTGGACACCAAGGAACTTGAAGCTCTCAACCTGCTCCACTACAGCCATGTCGTTGAGAATGGGGGTGTGCTCGGTCCTCCTTTTCCTGTGGTCCAAAATCATCTCCTTAGTCTCGGTTATGTTGAGGGATAGGTTGTTATTCTGGCACCACCCGGCCAGGTCTCTGACCTCCTCCCTATAGGCTGTCTCGTCGTTGTCGGTGATCAGTTCTACCAATGTTGTGTCGTCTGCAAACTTCATGATGGTATTGGAGTCATGCCTGGCCATGCAGTTGTGGGTGAACAGGGAGTACAGGAGGGGACTGAGCACGCACCCCTGGGGAGCTCCAGTGTTGAGGATCAGCGTGGCAGATGTGTTGCTACCTACCCTCACCACCTTCGGGCGGCCCGTCAGGAAGTCCAGGATCCAGTTGCAGAGGGAGGTGTTTAGTCCCAGGGTCCTTAGCTTAGTGATGACCTTTGAGGGCACTATGGTGTTGCACGCTGAGCTGTAGCATTCTCACATCGGTGTTCCTTTTGTCCAGGTGGGAAAGGGCAGTGTGGAGTGCAATAGAGATTGCATCATCTGTGGATCTGTTTGGGCCGTGTGCAAATTGGAGTGGGTCTAGGTTTGCTGGGATAATGCTGTTGATGTGAGCCATTACGAGCCTTACAAAGCACTTCATGGCTACGGACGTGAGTGCTACAGGTCTGTAGTCATTTAGGCAGGCTGCCTTTGTATTCTTGGGCACAGGGACTATGGTGGTCTGCTTGAAACATGTTGGTATTACAGACTCAATCAGGGACATGTTGAAAATGTCAGTGAAGACACTTGCCAGTTGGTCAGCACATGCCCTGAGCACACGTCCTGGTAATCTGTCTGGCCCCTAGGTGCCAAGGAGAGGCCGAAGGGAAGAACCATGAATTCGTAAGCCTTCCTTATATAAAAAAAACCCCAGAAAACTAGAAATCTATTTGGCCCTAAACAGAGAGTACACAGTGGCAGAATATCTGAGCACCATGACTGACCCAAAAGTATTGAATTGAGAGATACATAGAGATAGAGAAAGATCTTCCCAAACCATCACCTACAGAGAGATGAACCTGGAGAAGAGTCCCCTAAGCAAGCTGGTCCTGAGGCTCTGTTCACAAGCACAAACACACTCCACAGGGCCCCAGGACAGCAGCATAATTAGACCCAACCAAATCCTGAGAAAACAAAAAGATCATTACTTCACACGTTGGGAAGAATTAACAAAAACCTGAGCAAACTAGAACACTATTTGGCCCTAAACAGAGAGTACACAGTAGCAGGATACCTGACCACTTTGACTGACCCAAACGGAAAACTTTGTTCAGACTCAGTGAGCACAATCTTGCAATTGAGAAAGACCGTCGTAGGCAGACCTGGCTCTCAACAGAAGACTGGCTAAGTGCACACTGACCACATAATGAGGTGGACAGACAGACAGACAGACAGACAGACAGACAGACAGACAGACAGACAGACAGACAGACAGACAGACAGACAGACAGACAGACAGACAGACAGACAGACAGACAGACAGAGAGAGAGATCAGTAATAGGCTCATTGTTCATGGTGGTGTGACCAGTACAGCCTCGGACAGAGGAGCACGGCTTAGTTACCAAACAAGGAAGTGTGTGTGCGCGCGTGTCTGTGACTTTAACCTAATCCTGGGCATGTGTGTGTCTCAGATTGTCCAATTACAAACAACACCTGACCTCTTTCTGCTATTGGCTGGCTGCACAGCCTTTCTAAGACAATCTGCCTGTAGCTGATCCCACAGCACATAAGACCCTCCCAAATGAATACAGGCCCTTATAAACAGTTAACCCTGATATCCTGAAGCATGAGTACAGGACATTACTGTGTCCTGTAATTTTATGACAGCTGCCGGGGGTTGATGCTGTCCTAGTCCATATGGGTCAAATGACATTAGGAGCTCAGAACTGCTGAAACTGGATTTTAAAAGCTGATCTGGGACCCATAGCAGAATTAAAAGCTGACCTGGGTCCATAGCAAGTTAAAAGCTGACTTGGGTCCAGAGCAGAGTTAAAATCGAACCTGGGACCATAGCATAGTTAAAAGCTGACCTGGGACCATAGCACAGTTAAAAGCTGACCTGGGACCAGAGCAGAGTTAAAAGCTGACCTGGGACCATAGCAGAGTTAAAAGCTGACCTGGGACCAGAACAGAGTTAAAAGCTGACCTGGGTCCATAGCAGAGTTAAAAGCTGACCTGGGACCAGAACAGAGTTAAAAGCTGACCTGGGACCAGAGCAGAGTTAAAAGCTGTCTTGGGTCCAGAGCAGAGTTAAAAGCTGACCTGGGACCAGAGCATAGTTAAAAGCTGACCTGGGTCCATAGCAGAGTTAAAAGCTGACTTGGGTCCAGAGCAGAGTTAAAATCGAACCTGGGACCATAGCATAGTTAAAAGCTGACCTGGGACCATAGCACAGTTAAAAGCTGACCTGGGACCAGAGCAGAGTTAAAAGCTGACCTGGGACCATAGCAGAGTTAAAAGCTGACCTGGGACCATAGCAGAGTTAAAAGCTGACCTGGGACCAGAACAGAGTTAAAAGTTGACCTGGGACCAGAGCAGAGTTAAAAGCTGACCTGGGACCAGAGCAGAGTTAAAAGCTGACTTGGGTCCAGAGCAGAGTTAAAAGCTGACTTGGGTCCAGAGCAGAGTTAAAAGCTGACTTGGGTCCAGAGCAGAGTTAATATCGAACCTGGAACCATAGCATAGTTAAAAGCTGACCTGGGACCATAGCAGAGTTAAAAGCTGACCTGGGTCCATAGCAGAGTTAAAAGCTGACCTGGGACCAGAGCAGAGTTAAAAGCTGACCTGGGACCAGAACAGAGTTAAAAGCTGACCTGGGTCCATAGCAGAGTTAAAAGCTGACCTGGGACCAGAGCAGAGTTAAAAGCTGACCTGGGACCAGAGCAGAGTTAAAAGCTGACTTGGGACCAGAGCAGAGTTAAAAGCTGACCTGGGACCAGAGCAGAGTTAAAAGCTGACCTGGGCCCATAGCAGAGTTAAAACTGCAGTATGATCAGCTAGGAGCTCAGAACTGCTGAAACTGGATTTTAAAAGCTGATCTGGGACCCATAGCAGAATTAAAAGCTGACCTGGGACCAGAGCAGAGTTAAAAGCTGACCTGGGACCAGAGCAGAGTTAAAAGCTGACCTGGGACCAGAACAGAGTTAAAAGCTGACTTGGGACCATAGCAGAGTTAAAAGCTGACCTGGGTCCATAGCAGAGTTAAAAGCTGACCTGGGACCAGAGCAGAGTTAAAAGCTGACCTGGGACCAGAACAGAGTTAAAAGCTGACCTGGGTCCATAGCAGAGTTAAAAGCTGACCTGGGACCAGAGCAGAGTTAAAAGCTGACCTGGGACCAGAACAGAGTTAAAAGCTGACCTGGGTCCATAGCAGAGTTAAAAGCTGACCTGGGACCAGAGCAGAGTTAAAAGCTGACCTGGGACCAGAGCAGAGTTAAAAGCTGACCTGGGACCAGAGCAGAGTTAAAAGCTGACCTGGGACCAGAGCAGAGTTAAAAGCTGACCTGGGCCCATAGCAGAGTTAAAACTGCAGTATGATCAGCTAGGAGCTCAGAACTGCTGAAACTGGATTTTAAAAGCTGATCTGGGACCCATAGCAGAATTAAAAGCTGACCTGGGACCAGAGCAGAGTTAAAAGCTGACCTGGGACCAGAGCAGAGTTAAAAGCTGACCTGGGACCAGAACAGAGTTAAAAGCTGACTTGGGTCCAGAGCAGAGTTAATATCGAACCTGGAACCATAGCATAGTTAAAAGCTGACCTGGGACCATAGCAGAGTTAAAAGCTGACCTGGGTCCATAGCAGAGTTAAAAGCTGACCTGGGACCAGAGCAGAGTTAAAAGCTGACCTGGGACCAGAACAGAGTTAAAAGCTGACCTGGGTCCATAGCAGAGTTAAAAGCTGACTTGGGTCCAGAGCAGAGTTAAAATCGGACCTGGGACCATAGCAGAGTTAAAAGCTGACCTGGAACCATAGCAGAGTTAAAAGCTGACCTGGCACCATAGCAGAGTTAAAAGCTGACCTGGGACCAGAGCAGAGTTAAAAGCTGACCTGGGACCAGAACAGAGTTAAAAGCTGACCTGGGCCCATAGCAGAGTTAAAACTGCAGTATGATCAGCTTTGACACCTACTGTTCAATATGAGCTGTTTCTGTGACTGTTCCGCCACAACAACATAGCAGGGAACTTAATAAACCACAACAGCTACCTCTACCCCTAACTCTGAAGCCAACAACACAACAACAACAGCTTCCTCTAACCCTAACTCTGAAGCCAACAACACAACAACAACAGCTACCTCTAACCCTAACTCTGAAGCCAACAACACAACAACAACAACAGCTTCCTCTAACCCTAACTCTGAAGCCAACGACACAACAACACAACAACAACAACAGCTTCCTCTAACCCTAACTCTGAAGCCAACAACACAACAACACAACAACAACAACGGCTTCCTCTAACCCTAACTCTGAAGCCAACGACACAACAACACAACAGCAACAGCTTCCTCTAACCCTAACTCTGAAGCCAACAACACAACAACACAACAACAACAACAGCTTCCTCTAAGCATAACTCTGAAGCCAACAACACAACAACAACAACAGCTTCCTCTAACCCTAACTCTGAAGCCTACAACATAAGAACACAACAACATCATAGCTGACTAAGTCGGAAATGACCTTTACATTTATATTGCAGAATCTGTAATGCTTCAGCTTTGCAGACTGAATAGACCCCTTATTGTAGAAAAGAGGTTATGTGCATGATGTGGTTGGTTGGTTGCATAACTAAGCTAAGCGGTTTTAGCATTGAGCCTAGAATTGAGTCCTAGAATGTGTTGTAAGGTTTAGTATTTAGTATTTAATAGGATCCCCAGTTAGCTACTGCCGAGGCTATTCTTCCCGGGGTCCAAACAGAAAATAGTACATAATACTACATTTACATGATCATTTAGCCATTCAGCAGACAATTCCTTCCAGAGCAACTCACAGCTAGTGCTTTCATCTCAAGACAGCCAGAGGAGATCCACATTTTCACAGGCGTATCCCACCCATGTATCACATACATAATAAAATATATAATACAATGCAAAACACAATACAAAATGCATAAAAAGTCTTTGTCTCTTCACGGTCCCCGTCGTGATGTAACACGTTCTTGTATCTGTTTTTTTAAACATGTTTTATTGCTAGCTTGAGTTACCTGGGGTGGCAGAGAGTTCCTTGTAGTCATGGCTCTATTTAAGACTGTTTGCTTCTGGACTGGACGTGGGGACTGTGAAGAGACCTCTGATTGCATGTCTTGTACCGATGAGAGTCTGAACTGTGAAGAGACCTCTGGTTGCATGTCTTGTGTTGTACCAATGAGAGTCTGAACTGTGAAGAGACCTCTGGTTGCATGTCTTGTGTTGTACCGATGAGTGTCTGAACTGTGAAGAGACCTCTGGTTGCATGTCTTGTGTTGTACCGATGAGAGTCTGAACTGTGAAGAGACCTCTGGTTGCATGTCTTGTGTTGTACCGATGAGTGTCTGAACTGTGAAGAGACCTCTGGTTGCATGTCTTGTGTTGTACCGATGAGTGTCTGAACTGTGAAGAGACCTCTGGTTGCATGTCTTGTGTTGTACCGATGGGTGTCTGAACTGTGTGCCAACTGCTTGAACAGGCAGTTCCTTCAACACATCAACACCTCAGACAAAGACCAATAGTGTTGTAGACGATCTCTCCTCAACTTTGAGCCAGAAGAGATTGACATGCATGTTACTGACAGAGGAGTGGTCCGCAGATCTCGCTTCCATTATTCCAGCTTCTTGCCTGGTGGCACCAGTGGTGTGGGAGGTGGACGCAGACATCGAACGGGCGTCACGTTCAGAGCACACTCCTACCCAGTTTCCGGTTGGGCGTAAGTATGTTCCGTTTGATGTCCGCGATCGCTTGATCTGTTGGGCCCACACTTCACCCTCCTCTGGTCATCCTGGCATCGGTCGGACAGTGCGCTGTCTTGCTGGGAAGTACTGGTGGCCCACGTTAGCCAAGGACGTGAGGGTTTATGTGTCCTCCTGTTCGGTGTGCGCACAGTGCAAGGCACCTAGACACCTGCCCAGAGGGAAATTACAACCCCTTCCCGTTCCACAACGACCGTGGTCACACCTCTCGGTGTATTTCCTGACGGATCTTCCACCCTTGCAGGGTAACACCACGATCCTAGTCGTTATGGATCGGTTTTCTAAGTCCTGCCGTCTCCTTCCTTGGCCGGTCTCCCTACGGCCCTACAGACTGCGGAGGCCCTGTTCCCCTATGTATTCCGTCACTACGGGGTGCCTGAGGATATAGTTTCTGATTGGGGTCCCCAATTCACGTCTAAAGTCTGGAGGGCGTTTATGGAGCTCCTGGGGGTTGTTTTCACCCCGAGAGCAACGGGCAGGTGGAGAGAGTCAGCCAGGAGGTGGGTAGGTTTCTGCGGTCCTATTGCCAGGACCGGCCGGGGGAGTGGGCGGTGTTTCTCCCCTGGGCAGAGATGGCTCAAAACTCCCTCCGCCACTCCTCCACTAACTTGTCACCTTTTCAGTGTGTGCTAGGTTACCAGCAGGTCCTGGCACCATGGCATCAGAGCCAGATCGAGGCTCCTGCGGTGGATGAATGGTTTCGGCACTCGGAGGAGACATGGGACGCTGCCCATGTGCATCTGCAAAGAGCCATCAGACGGCAGAAGTTGAGTGCCGGCCGCTACCGCAGTGAGGCCCTAGTGCATGCACCGGGGGTTCGGGTCTGGCTCTCGACCCGAAATCTGCCCCTTCACCTGCCCTGCCGGAAGCTGGGTCCGCGGTTTGTGGGGCCATTCAAAGTCCCGAGGAGACTGAACGAGGTTTGCTATAGGTTACAGCTCCCCCCTGATTACCGTATTAACCCCTCGTTCCATGTGTCTCTCCTCAGGCCGGTGGTGGCTGGTCCGCTCCAGCAGTCTGAGGTGCGGGAGGTTCCTCCGCCCCCTCTGGACATCGAGGGGGCCCCGGCGTATACAGTACGAGCCATCATGGACTCAAGACGTCGGGGGAGAGGCCTTCAGTACCTCGTGGAGTGGGAGAGGTACGGCCCGGAGGAGAGATGATGGGTATCGGTGAGGGATATCCTGGACCCATCGTTACTCCAGGAATTTCACCGACTCCATCCGGATCCCCCTGCGTCTCGTCCCCCGGGTCGTCCCCGAGGCCGGTGTCGGGGCGCTGCTGGAGCCGCGCGTCAAGGGGGGGTACTGTCACGACTTCCACCGAAGTTGTTCCCTCTCCTTGTTCCCTCTTCTTGTTCGGGCGGTGTTCGGCGGTCGACGTCACCGGCTTTCTAGCTGCCACCGATCCATGTTTAATTTTTCCTTTTGTTTTGTCTGTTTTACACACCTGGTTCCCATCTCATGATGACTCCTTGCTGGAGGAATACCTGACATGATGACTCCTTGCTGTCCCCAGTCCACCTGACTGTGCTGCTGCTCCAGTTTCAACTGTTCTGCCTTATTATTATTCGACCATGCTGGTCATTTATGAACATTTGAACATCTTGACCATGTTCTGTTATAATCTCCACCCGGCACAGCCAGAAGAGGACTGGCCACCCCACATAGCCTGGTTCCTCTCTAGGTTTCTTCCTAGGTTTTGGCCTTTCTAGGGAGTTTTTCCTAGCCACCGTGCTTCTACACCTGCATTGCTTGCTGTTTGGGGTTTTAGGCTGGGTTTCTGTACAGCACTTTGAGATATCAGCTGATGTACGAAGGGCTATATAAATTCATTTGATTTGATTTGAAATTTGATTTGATTATGTTCCTTATTTAACCCTCTGGTTTCCCTTTCTGTTTTGTGCGTGATTGTCTTTCGTGTCTTGGAGTTCGTATCCTGTTTTGTATTTGTTTTATAACGGGATTTTTGTTCCGTTCTCGGATGGAGTAAATGCAGTGGTTTTTAGTCTTACCTGTGTCCTGCGCCTGACTCCTTCGCTATCCTCTAGATAGACTCTGACAGCCTATTGCTAGTTACACATTCTGAAACTGCCTGGAGCTTTATGTTAAGTGTGTCAGTTATTTATTTGACTCAAGAGGTGGTTAGACCCCTGTTTTTCGGAGACTCAGTCGGGTTCACAAAATTCAACCAGTTTCTTCAGATAGTGACCCAATAAGTACTTAAGCAAAATTATCCAGTTCTCAAAATATTGTTCTAGTCTAACAAAAAGCGTATAGTACAATAGTAAATTTACCTATGATGATTCTCCATATGAAGTCTGTCTCATATGTTAACGAGGATCATACTGTCTTATGATCTCTGTTCTCTTTATATATATTTTTAAAGGGGAAGTTCCCACTGGGGCTGTAGACCTACGTAATCTTAGGCCTGTGTGTTAAACGGAAGCTTCCTATTATTACCATTCAAGGTCATGCACTACTGACTCCCACATTGCTGCTTCCGTGTTACTGTTGGCTGATTCTACTCAATGATACCAGCTGGTTGTTTCTACCACTGGAGGTGGCGTAGGTGGCATGTCAAGCGTCAGCTGGGAGAAGTCTATGATAGGTATCTCCTCTGCTTCCCCCTGCTGTCCAGTTTCTGCAGGTGTGGTCCATGGTTCCAGGAGGTCCCATGGATGCCCTGTATTGTTGTCCCCATTGCTTGATGGAGTGGGCAGATTCTTTTCATCTCTTGTCACACTCTCTGTGGAAAGGTGAGACTCTCATGAACATGTCCATGTTTTGCTGTAGGACTCCCACAGGCCTCACAAGACTCATCTGAAGGTCCCCCTCCAGTTGAAAACATGTATGGAACTATATATTGAGAATGTTTGGTGCCAAAATTAAGGGGTTAAATACATGTCTATTTTTTTTTAGATCTCTCAGATATAGGACAAACACTTCAGAACAAATGTCCTTAAACATTGTTGGGGGGACTATCTGTTGTTCCATGAAGTGAATCTGTTATTCAATGAGTTTGTATGGGCTAATAGCAGTAAGGACGGTCTGTTATTCAATGAGTTTGTATGGGCTAATAGCAGTAAGGACGGTCTGTTATTCAATGAGTTTGTATGGGCTAATAGCAGTAAGGCCAAATAAAATGGTTCATCAAATAATTGTTTTAGATATGTTTTTATACTTCAAGGGGTCCCCTTCCCCCAGCTTAGACAGTTATGGGTTAAGCAAGTGGGGACAACAGACTTTGAGAGATTTAATGTCTGTAAACACTCCAGCAAGCTGGAATATACGTGCTATTAATGATTTTCTTTATTTCCCAGTATAAGAGATGCCCAGTGTATAATCTATGAAAAATGCTTGCTCCATTTCTTCCAACATTGTCATCTTCTTCTTTTTTTTGAACTTAGTCACATAATTTCTCAATTTTCTGTAAGCTAGCCAGTCAGATGTGCAGCCAGATATATTAGCCACTCCTTTTGCCCCATCTCTTTCAACAATACTGTTTTTCAATTCCTCATCAATATATGGAGCCTCAATAGTTCTAACAGTCAGTTTCTTAACAGGTGAATGTTTATCAATGATTGGAAGAAGCAATTCCGTAAATGTATCAACTGCAGCGTCTGGATGCTCCTTATCAATCACATCAGACCAACAAATACTTTTAACAACATCCACATAAGAGTCACAGCAAAATCTTATATACTATTTTAGGCCCAGCTGTTGGAACTTTGGCTTTCCTGGATATAGCCACTATATTGTGATCACTGCATCCAATGGGGACAGATACAGCTTTAGAACAAAGTTCTACAGTATTAGTAAAAATGTGATCAATGTGGATGATCTCGTTCCTGTAGTATTTGTAAACACCCTGGTAGGTTGATTAATAACCTGAACCAGATTACAGGCACTGGTTGCAGTGAGAAGCTTCCTCTTGAGCAGACAGCTTGTCACGTTCTGACCATAGTTCTTTTGTGTTTTCTTTGTTTTAGTGTTGGTCAGGACGTGAGCTGAGTGGGCATTCTATGTTTTGTGTTTCTATGTTGGGTTTGTTGCTTGGCCTGATATGGTTCTCAATCAGAGGCAGGTGTTTGTCATTGTTTCTGATTGGGAACCATATTTAGGTAGCCTGTTTTGTGTTGGGTTTTGTGGGTGGTTGTCTTCTGTCTTTGTGTCTATGCACCAGATAAGACTGTTTCGATTTGCACATTTGTTGTTTTGTATTTTGTAGTGTTCTCATTTATTGGCTATATTAAAAATGTTGAACACTAACCACGCTGCATTTTGGTCCTCCTCTCCTTCAATGGAAGAAAACCGTTACACAGCTTGATGAAAACCAGTCAATATGCAGGTCCCCAAGACAGTAGACCTCTCAGTTACATCACATACACTATCAAGCATTTCAAACATATTATTTTGATACTGAATGTTACCACTTGGTGGCCTATAGCAACACCCCAAAAGAAAAGGCTTTAGATGTGCCAGGTGAACCTGCAACCACAACACTTCAATAACACTTGACATAAGGTCTTCTGTAAGCATTACAGGGGTATGGCTCTGAAAATATATATCAACACCTCCCCCATAAGCATTTCTGTCTCTTAAATAAATGTTATATCCTTGTATTGCTACTGCTGTATCATCAAAGGAATTATCTAAGTGAGTCTCAGAAATCTGATTCGGTGACATGTTCGTGCTCTTTCACACAGACACATTAACCTCCCCCTTGGCTACGTTCTCTTCCTGTTTCTGCACAAACATTGTGGTGGGTAGTTGGTTAGCTAGCGAGATGGCAGAGAATACATTGAGGAACTATTTTTAATTGGTAACAAAAAAGGACAGACTCGATTCTTGATTGACGGCACTTACATATAATGTATGTAAGGGAACATTTCGGCATTTCGTGTATGATTAGTGAAAAAGTCCATATTGCAAATGTACGGTCCTTTACTAGACGTCCAAAATCGTTTGTAAAATTCGCGGTCGGCGTCGGGCCGTGCGGTAGGGCCAGACCTACCGGGAAGTCATCAAATGAACTTTGTCGGACATTCGGTTTCCGTTTTATAAAATAAACAAGTTTTTGACCGTTTTTCCGCTATCCCGGAAATTCCCACAAGAGGGCATACGGAATCATATGGCAATTTGGCAAAACATCACGAATCACGACGGGGCCTTATCTCGAAAACGGAAAATATTTTGAAGCCGAAACTTGGTGAGCGTAGGTTTGGCATAATGGGCAGTTGGCCCCGAACAAGATGGCGTCTAGGCCTCGACGGTTTTTGAGTTATGGCCATTTTTCTGGGATTAAAGGTCCAAAATGGAAATAGAGAAATTATTTTTCCACTTCAGGTCAAAGTCAAGGAGCCTCCGGTGTCAATAAAAAAAGAACCAGCCATTTATCTATCGTCATTTAAGAGAAACGGAACAATGACAACTTGGTGATGGTCACAAATAGGCGGTTTTTTTTTTCAACGGTTACAGATCCAGTTGCAGGGTGTTCATACGAATCTTTTTAAAGTGTGCTGCGGAGCTCTGCGAGATTTCTGTGATTTTCTATGATTTTCTGAAATAACACACACATACTAAACCCTCCGTAAATAACTCAGTTCTTAACGTAAAGACTTAAAACTCAGGATTATGTAAAAGCATACCCCAATGAGGATATGTAGCTTATAGCTTCCTGTGCCAACCGGAAGTGCCATAATTGGTGTCTCAGGGGCTGTTTCGAAGGGTTAAAAAAGTCAGATCTGTCCAAAACTTCATATATGTGATTAGGCAACCCCCATGAACTGTAAATCAGTCATTTTTCCCCAAAAAATTAAAAGGAAAAAAAAATCACACTAAAACACAACTTGGATGGAGGGACGTATTGGGGTGCGTAGAGACAGACAGTGGCTGCAATAGTTAGCTTTGTTCGAGCTAAAAAAGAACCGTCAGACCTAGAGTCCCGAAACTTTAGAAACCTGTTCTAGACCTCCGGTCGATGGTGCGTGGTGAGTTACGTGGCTCTAGACGGTTCTCGGACCGAGAAACAGCCTCGTACATTTGCAATACCTTCAAATCATTTTGACCATTACGAAAATGACGACGTTTAGAAAAGTCTCAGAGACGCAAGGCTAGGTGCATTGAAACCGGCTCGGCCCATGGAGACGGACCCCAACGTGTCTGTCCGATAGCTCGTTCAAGGACCCCGTAGCAAGGCATGGAAAAAAGTGGATTTTCAGCACCAATTAGGGTTTTTCTCGGACACCAAATGACCTATCGAGCCGAAATTAGGGATTCGGGGTCGCCTCACATAGGCCTTCACATAATGTCCGAACTGGATCCGCAGCTAGAATGTAACTATGTGTTTTACCTTTTTATTATGTTTTAAACCGAAGGCGCTGTGAATTATGGGCCTGCTCTGACATATGTGATAGTTGGCTTCTAAATGAGTAGGAAAAAGTGGGTTTGGTGTCAACTGATATCCGTTTGGTGTCATAATGACATCTAATTGACTGATGGACACTGACTTGCTAGTTGACTTTTGTGCATTTGCAATATGTTTAAACGGAGAGGGACCATCACCAAAATGTCATTCTGAAATCAACACAAAAAATGGCATCACCATAGTCTCCAGACTGTGCCGAGTTCAACGAGACGCCCCGCTTGACCGTAGCTCGTTCTGAGTGCAGCGAACTTGAAAAAAAGAAGGCCCAAAATGAAGCCTGCCCCACAATGTCATTTGATTTTGGGTAGCAGTGAGAGAACCGTTAGGGTGAGAAGCACAATTCGACCTCAGGTACGTTCCTGAGGTCCTCCCGATCCGTGCAAGCCTAACCTTGACCGTGTGGCATTAACCCTTCACAGTAAAAAGAAGGTGTTTACTTGAAACAGCTTGCTTTGACTTCTCTCCCCATAGGAATACATTGCCTGCACCTCTAAATTCAACCTGAAGCCTATGTGGGTTATGAATGCCTTATGAACCTGTCTTCTATGACAGTCCATCAGGCCACTATGAGGTCTACCTGTGTCGAATCTAAGCTTCCTGGAGCAACCGGAAGTGGTTAAAATCACCCTAAAAGTGTATACCCATACACGGCCTGCAGTTTGATAGACATAGTGCATTCAACCCTGTGTAGATCAGTCAATTCTTAACGTAAAGACTTAAAACTTAAAACAGGATTCTGTAACAGCATACCCCAATGAGGATATGTGTTGATTTATAGCTTCCTGTGCCAACCGGAAGTGCCATAATTGGTGCCTCAGGGGCTGTTTCGAGGGGTTAAAAAAGTCTGATCTGTCCAAAACTAAAAAAGAGCTAAAAAAGAACCGTCAGACCTAGAGTCCCGAAACTTTAGAAACCTGTTCTAGACCTCCGGTTGATGGTGCGTGGTGAGTTACGTGGCTCTAGACGGTTCTCGGACCGAGAAACAGCCTCGTACATTTGCAATACCTTCAATTCATTTTGACCATCACGAAAATGACGACGTTTAGAAAAGTCTCAGAGACGCAAGGCTAGGTGCATTGAAACCGGCTCGGCCCATAGAGGTACGGACCCCAACGTTTCTGTCCGATAGCTCGTTCAAGGACCCCGTAGCAAGTCATGGAAAATAGTGGATTTTCAGCACCAATTAGGGTTTTTCTCGGACACCAAATGACCTATCGAGCCGAAACTTGGGATTCGGGGTCGCCTCAGCTAGGCCAACACATAACATAAGATATGGACCCGCAGCTAGAACGTAACTACGTGTTTTATGTTTTTTTTATGGTTTGAACCGAAGGCGTTGTGAATTTTGGGCCAGCTCTGAAGTATGTAATAGTTGGCTACTAAACGAGTTGGAAAAAGTGGGTTTGGTGTCAGTTTGTATCAGTTTGGTGTCAGAATGATATCTAATTGACTGATGGACTCTTGTCCACTTGACTCTTGTACATTTGCAATATGTTTAAACAGTGAGGTACCATCACCAAAAGCGACATTCTGAAATCTACCCTAACGAGCGATTGAGATGAACCAGAATCACTGCAAAGCCATCCCGAGTTCATCGGGCCAGTCAATTTCACATTCCTGCAGGATTTTTATAGCATGACAAATTCGTGATGGTACCTGCCCATTGAAACATATTGCAAATGCACAGTGACTTTGAAAAAGTAAGGAAACATAAACAAATGGACATAATGAAATCAACATTTTTTTTATTTTTGGGTGACCAGTTGCACATGCATTTGCAATATGATTCTATAGTGAAAAAACATCACCAAAAGCGACATTCTGAAATCAACCCAAACGAGCGATTGAGATGACCCAGAATCACTGCAAAGCCATCCCGAGTTCATCGGGCCAGTCAATTTCACATTCCTGCAGGATTTTTATAGCATGACCAATTCGTGATGGTACCTGCCCATTGAAACATATTGCAAATGCACAGTGACTTTGAAAAAGTAAGGAAACATAAACAAATAGACATAATGAAATCAACATTTTTTTTATTTTTGGGTGACCAGTTGCACATGCATTTGCAATATGATTCTATAGTGAAAAAACATCACCAAAAGCGACATTCTGAAATCAACCCAAACGAGCGATTGAGATGACCCAGAATCACTGCAAAGCCATCCCGAGTTCATCGGGCCAGTCAATTTCACATTCCTGCAGGATTTTTATAGCATGACCAATTCGTGATGGTACCTGCCCATTAAAACATATTGCAAATGCACAGTGACTTTGAAAAAGTAAGGAAACATAAACAAATGGACATAATGAAATCAAAAAAAAAATTATTTTTGGGTTACCAGTTGCACATGCATTTGCAATATGATTCTATAGTGAAAAAACATCACCAAAAGCGACATTCTGAAATCAACCCAAACGAGCGATTGAGATGACCCAGAATCACTGCAAAGCCATCCCGAGTTCATCGGGCCAGTCAATTTCACATTCCTGCAGGATTTTTATAGCATGACCAATTCGTGATGGTACCTGCCCATTGAAACATATTGCAAATGCACAGTGACTTTGAAAAAGTAAGGAAACATAAACAAATAGACATAATGAAATCAACATTTTTTTTATTTTTGGGTGACCAGTTGCACATGCATTTGCAATATGATTCTATAGTGAAAAAACATCACCAAAAGCGACATTCTGAAATCAACCCAAACGAGCGATTGAGATGACCCAGAATCACTGCAAAGCCATCCCGAGTTCATCGGGCCAGTCAATTTCACATTCCTGCAGGATTTTTATAGCATGACCAATTCGTGATGGTACCTGCCCATTAAAACATATTGCAAATGCACAGTGACTTTGAAAAAGTAAGGAAACATAAACAAATGGACATAATGAAATCAACATTTTTTTTATTTTTGGGTGACCAGTTGCACGTGCATTTGCAATATGATTCTATAGTGAAAAAACATCACCAAAAGCGACATTCTGAAATCAACCCAAACGAGCGATTGAGATGACCCAGAATCACTGCAAAGCCATCCCGAGTTCATCGGGCCAGTCAATTTCACATTCCTGCAGGATTTTTATAGCATGACCAATTCGTGATGGTACCTGCCCATTAAAACATATTGCAAATGCACAGTGACTTTGAAAAAGTAAGGAAACATAGAATCACAATTTTTTTTGGGGGGGGGGTTACCAGTTGCACATTTCAGATCACCAGTTGCACATTTCAGATCACCAGTTGCACGGAGGAAAATCGTTACTTTTGACTTTGACTTTTGACTTCCTATGACATCATATTGCAAATGGACAAAACATATGCCTTATGCACAAGTAAAACAAAAAAAATTATGATAATACAAGTTGACAAAGGTATAGTTTGAGCAATGTATAGTTTGAATTTTGAGCATGACAAATTCGTGATGGTACCTGCCCATTAAAACATATTGCAAATGCACAGTGACTTTGAAAAAGTAAGGAAACATAAACAAATGGACATATTGAAATCATATTTTTTTTTTCTTTCGGTTACCAGTTGCACGCGCATTTGCAATATGATTCTATAGTGAAAAAACATCACCAAATGGACATGATGAAATCAACACAACGAGTGATGGAAATGAACAACTATCACTGCCCGGCCGTCCCGAGTTCATCAGTTCAGTCAATTTTGGCCCCAAAAAAATTGACTTTTGACTTTGACTTTTGACTTCCTATGAAATCATATTGCAATTGGACAAATCATATTCCTTATGCACAAGTATAAAAAAAAAAATATGATAATAACATTTTACAAAAGTATATTCATACACTTCTTACACATGATTAATTGTCTTAAAATCGAAACAATTTCAAAAAACGGTCCAGAAAGCACTTTTTTTTTTGTTTTTAAAGTTTAAAAGAAAAATCACATTTTCGACTTTTGACATCCTTTTAAATCATATTGCAAATGGACAAAACATATGCCTTATGCACAAGTAAAAAAAAAAAAAAAATTATGATAACAAAATACGAATAAAGTATGTTGATACAGTTCTTATACGTGTGTAATTGACACAAAATTCGAAAGAATATAGAAAAACGGTCCAGAAAGCACTTTTTTAAGGGTGTTTGAAGTTTTTTATAAAATTTTGACATTTCTGACTTTTGACTTTTGACTTCCTATGAAATCATATTCCAAATGGAGAAAACATATGCCTTATGCACAAGTAAAAAAAAAAAAAAAAAAGATAATAAAGTATGACTAAAGTATGTTGATAAAGTTCTTATACATGTGTAATTGACACAGAAATTGAAAGAATTTTGAAAAACTGTCCAGAAAGCACTTTTTTAAGGATGTGTGAAGTTTTTTACCAAATTTTGACATTTTTGACTTTTGACTTCCTATGAAATCATATTGCAAATGGACAAAACATATGCCTTATGCGCATGTAATTAAAAAAAAAAAATATGATAACAAAATTGGACAAAAGTATATTCATACAGCTCTTACACATGTGTAATTGACCAAAAAAATCGAAAGAATTTCGAAAAAAGGCCCTGAAAGCACTTTTTTAAGGGGCGGAAAGTTTTTGAAAAAAAAATCATTTTTTCAAAATTTTGCTTTTGAATGTTGACTTGGGTTGCATTTCCAATATGAAAAACCCAGGTGGAGCGCACTCGCCCCCTGTTGGATTTTTGAAGTGTTACAATTGGCAATTGCCATATGGCATGTGCCATATACTTTGCACGAATCAACGCCGCTTTGGGTGGTATTGGACATCGTGTATTCGTGTACGAATTGCAAAAATCGCTGAAGTTGGAGACTTTTATCTCCCTCACCAACTTCAAACATCTGCTATCTGAGCAGCTAACCGATCGCTGCAGCTGTACATAGTCTATTGGTAAATAGCCCACCCATTTTCACCTACCTCATCCCCATACTGTTTTTATTTATTTATTTTTATTTTTCTGCTCTTTTGCACACCAATATCTCTACCTGTACATAACCATCTGATCATTTATCACTCCAGTGTTAATCTGCATAATTGTAATTATTTGCCTACCTCATGCCTTTTGCACACAATGTATATATAGACTCCCCTTTTTTTCTACTGTGTTATTGACTTGTTAATTGTTTACTCCATGTGTAACTCTGTGTTGTCTGTTCACACTGCTATGCCTTATCTTGGCCAGGTCGCAGTTGCAAATGAGAACTTGTTCTCAACTAGCCTACCTGGTTAAATAAAGGTGAAATAAAAAAATAAAAAAAAGTGTATATGGTTTGTCCAATGCCAATATCTTGCCATTCATTTTTGTCAGGGGGGTATTCCCTTACATACCTTCAGGACTTCCGCCCACAGCATAAAAAATGCTATCTAGGATGATCAACCCTGACAACTGGGACATTAAAAACCAAAGTCAAAGGCAATTCTAGCAGAAATATATATATTTATTAAAATGTCCTCCTGTGTGCTACCTATATCCCCCCACTAGAGTCCCCACACTTTAATGAAGACAGCTTCTCCATCCTGGAGGGGGAAATCAATATGTACGACCTAAATGCCAGAACTGGACAAGAACCTGACACCCTCAGCACACAGGGGAACAAACACCTACCTGGAGGTGACAGCATTTCCTCCCCCATATTCCCCCCTAGACACAACTACGACAACATAACCAACAAAAACTGGTCAAAACTCCTTCAGCTCTGTCACACGCTGGGTATGTACATAGTTAATGGTAGGCTTCGAGGGCACTCCTATGGTAGGTACATCTGTAGCTCATCTCTTGCCAGTAGTACTGCAGACTACTTTTTCACTGACCTCAACCCAGAGTCTCTCAGAGGTAGGAAACAAAACCTCCATTATGCTGATACTCAACACTGGGGCCGAGCTAGGTGTGAAAAGAAACCCTCCTATCACAGACCAGATATGCCCCAACGACAGCTTGCTACACAATGTAATTTTTATTTTTTTACCTTTATTTAACTAGGCAAGTCAGTTAAGAACAAATTCTTATTTTCAATGACGGCCTAGGAACAGTGGGTTAACTGCCTGTTCAGGGGCAGAACGACAGATTTTTACCTTGTCAGCTTGGGGGTTGGAACTTGCAACCTTTCAGTTACTAGTCCAACACTCTAACCACTAGGCTACCCACCCATTTGACTAAAGTACTGACTTTTCCAATAGCTTACCTTACACATTATGTTGGCTGACAATTTGTTAGCTACGCTGTCCTTATGAACCATGTAGCATATCATTACCTACCGTTAGTAGTTATACATCAAACTTGCCTGTATATTAACTATAGGCTATCTAACTACCCAGCGTTTGACTTGATTATTCCTGTCATTCTTAGTTTAGTTGTTGTGTGTTGTCAATGGACATTCGGGTGCTTTTGTAAATTCGCTCTGGCTATCTACACCGATTTCAGACACACTCGTTTGAGTGTACCAGAGCGCAGAATAATTAATTTACAAGCCCTCAACACCCGTTGAATATGGCCGGTGTCAGTAAACATCAGCAAAACAGCATAATTAAATTGTTTCTAGCAGCACAGTTACAGTCACCAACACTATGGTTAACACAAAAACTACCTAACCAGCTCTGCTAGGGTGAGTAAAATGGTCAGAGTGGTCTCATTTGTGTCTGGGAGTAGCTAGCAAGCTAGCCAACGTTAGCTTGGGTGCTTGACTGCCGTTGTAAGGCCAGAACGCTCAACCCTGCTCACGTATTTGGACACATCTACTCATTCCAGGATTTTTCTTTATTTTTACTATTTTCTACATTGTAGAATAATAGTGAAGACATCACAACTATCAAATAACACATCAGTTAAGAACAAATTCTTATTTACAAGGACAGTCTACTCCTTCCTCGCCATCAGGAAATTGAACCCTGGTCTCCAGCGTGCCCTGCCTCCACAACATAGGGAGTCTTTATCTAAATAGCCCAGTACTGTACTGCCGACCGTCACATTGTACAGTGCAATATTTTCTGTTCCATCCTAATGGAAACCCTGGGTTTCCTGGAATAGAAACACCATAATATTATTCAAATTAATTAAGCAAGTACCAGTCAAAAGTTTGGACACACCTACTCATTCCAGGATTTTTCTTTATTTTTACTATTTTCTACATTGTAGAACAATAGTGAAGACATCACAACTATGAAATAACACATATGGAATCAGATAAGAACAGAGTCTACTCCTTCCTCCCCGTCAGAGAATTGAATGCAGGTCTCCCGCGTGCCCTCCCTTTCTCTGGTAATGCCAATATGGAATATTGAATGCTTCTCAAAGATGCCCTCTGGTGGTCAAACTAGCACTAATTTGCATTAACAGAAAAAATGGCTAACAATAAAAGGACTTGCGACAGAATACCTGTTGTATTCGACGCATGTGACTAGTACAATTGGATTTGATTTGAAGATTTGCACAAATGGGGAATCAACCATCCACTCAACAGTACATAGTTCAAGTCAAATCAAATCAAATGTTATTATATCTAAAAAAAATAACCTTTATTTAACCAGGTAGGCTAGTTGAGAACAAGTTTTAATTTACAACTGCGACCTGGCCAAGATAAAGCATAGCAGTGTGAACAGACAACAACACAGAGTTACACATGGAATAAACAATAAACAAGCCAATAACACAATAAACAAGTCAATGACACAGTAGGAAAAAATTGTCTATATACATTGTGTGCAAAAGGCATGAGGAGGTAGGCGAATAATTACATTTTAGCAGATTAACACTGGAGTGATAAATGATCAGATGATCATGTGCAAGTAGAGATACTGGTGTGCAAAAGAGCAGAAAAGTAAATAAATAAAAACAGTATCAGGATGAGGTAGGTAAATTGGGTGGGCTCTTTACAGATGGACTATGTACAGCTGCAGCGATCGGTTAGCTGCTCAGATAGCAGATGTTTAAAGCTGGTGAGGGAAATAAAAGTCTCCAGCTTCAGCGATTTTTGCAATTAGTTCCAGTCACAGGCAGCAGAGAACTGGAAGGAAAGGCGGCTTTAGGGATGATCAGTGAGATACACCTGCTGGAGCGCGTGCTACCGGTGGGTGTTGACATCGTGACCAGTGAACTGAGATAAGGCGGAGCTTCACCTAGCATGGACATGTAGATGACCTGGAGCCAGTGTGTCTGGCGACGAATATGTAGCGAGGGCCTGCCGACTAGAACATACAGGTCGCAGTGGTGGGTGGTATAAGGTGCTTTAGTAACAAAATGGATGGCACTGTGATAAACTGCATCTAGTTTGCTGAGTAGAGTATTGGAAGCTATTTTGTAGATGACATCGCCGAAGTCGAGGATCGGTAGGATAGTCAGTTTTACTAGGGTAAGTTTGGCGGCGTGAGTGAAGGAGGCTTTGTTGCGAAATAGAAAGCCGACTAGATTTGATTTTGCATTGGAGATGTTTGATATGAGTCTGGAAGGAGAGTTTACAGTCTAGCCAGACACCTAGGTACTTATAGATGTCCACATATTCTAGGTCGGAACCATCCAGGGTGGTGATGCTAGTCGGGCGTGCGGGTGCAGGCAGCGAACGGTTGAAAAGCTTGGTTTGGTTTTACTAGCGTTTAAGAGCAGTTGGAGGCCACGGAAGGAGTGTGTATGGCATTGAAGCCCGTTTGGAGGTTAGATAGCACGGTGTCCAAGGAATGGCCAGAAGTATTCAGAATGGTGTCGTCTGCGTAGAGGTGGATCAGGGAATCGCCCGCGTAGAGGTGGATCAGGGAATCGCCCGCAGCAAGAGTATCATAATTGATATATACAGAGAAAAGAGTCAGCCCGAGAATTGAACCCTGTTGTACCACCGCACAACATGCCCTCCGATTTGATACACTGAACTCTGTCTGCAAAGTAGCTGGTGAACCAGGCAAGGCAGTCATTAGAAAAACCGAGGCTACTGAGTCTGCCGATAAGAATATGGTGATTGACAGAGTCGAAAGCCTTGGCCAGGTCGATGAAGACGGCTGCACAGTACCTTGAGCGTGGCTGAGGTGCACCCGTGACCGGCTCGGAAACCAGATTGCACAGCGGAGAAGGTACGGTGGGATTCGAGATGGACAGTGATCTGTTTGTTGACTTTGCTTTCGAAGACCTTAGATAGGCAGGGCAGGATGGATTTGGAAATGCGGATGACACACAGCTGTACATTTCAATTAAACATGGTGAAGCCACAAAATTGCCCTCGCTAGAAGCATGTGTTTCAGACATAAGGAAGTGGATGGCTGCAAACTTTCTACTTTTAACCTCTTTGATCTCTAGGGGCGCTATTTAATTTTTGGATAAAAAACGTTCCCGTTTTAAGCGCGATATTTTGTCACGAAAAGATGCTCGACTATGCATATTCTTGACAGTTTTTGAAAGAAAACACTCTGAAGTTTCAGAATCTGCAAAGATATTGTCTGTAAGTGCCCCAGAACTCATTCTACAGGCGAAACCAAGATGATGCGTCAACCAGGAAATGAGCAGATTTCTGAAGCTCTGTTTTCCATTGTCTCCTTATATGGCTGTGATTGCGCAAGGAATGAGCCTACACTTTCTGTCGTTCCCCCAAAGTGTTAGCAGCATTGTGACGTATTTGTAGGCATATCATTGGAAGATTGACCATAAGAGACTACATTTTCCAAGTGTCCGCCTGGTGTCCTGCGTGGAATTCGGTGCGCAATTGCCAGCTGCTTGTACTTTTCCATTTGATTGAGGGGAGAAACCATGCTTCCAAGAACGATATATCAATGAAGAGATATGTGAAAAACACCTTGAGGATTGATTCTAAACAACGTTTGCCATGTTTTCAGTCGATATTATGGAGTTAATTTGGAAAAAAGTTTGCGTTTTGAGGACTGAATTTTCGTTTTTTTTTGGTAGCCAAATGTGATGTATAAAACGTAGCTATTTCTAATACACAAATAATCTTTTTGGAAAAACTGAGCATCTGCTATCTAACTGAGAGTATCCTCATTGAAAACATCAGAAGTTCTTCAAAGGTAAATGATTTTATTTGAAGGCTTTTATGTTTTTGTTGAAATGTTGCGTGCTGGATGCTAACGCTAATGCTAACGCTAAATGCTACGCTAGCTAGCTACTTTTACACAAATTATTGTTTTCCTATGGTTGAGAAGCATATTTTGAAAATCTGAGATGACAGTGTTGTTTACAAAAGGCTAAGCTTGAGAGATGGCATATTTATTTAATTTAATTTGCGATTTTCATGAATAGTTAACATTGCGTTATGGTAATGAGCTTGAGTCTGTATTCCTGATACCGGATCCGGGATGGGGAGATCAGAGAGGTTAAACTCGGACAAAACAGAGATGCTTGTTCTAGGTCCCAGGAAACAAAGAGATCTTCTGTTGAATCTGACAATTAATCTTAATGGTTGTATAGTCGTCTCAAATAAAACTGTGAAGGACCTCTGCGTTACTCTGGACCCTGATCTCTGATTTGAAGAACATATCAGACCATTTCAAGGACAGCTTTTTTCCATCTACGTAACATTGCAAAAATCTGAAACTTTCTGTCCAAAAATGATGCAGAAAAATTCATCCATGCTTTTGTCACTTCTAGGTTAGACAACTGCAATGCTCTACTTTCCGGCTACCCGGATAAAGCACTAAATAAACTTCAGTTAGTGCTAAATACGGCTGCTAGAATCCTGACTAGAACCAAAAAATTTGATCATATTACTCCAGTGCTAGCCTCCCTATACTGGCTTCCTGTCAAGGCAAGGGCTGATTTCAAGGTTTTACAGCAAACCTAAAAAGCATTACATGGGCTTGCTCCTACCTATCTCTCTGATTTGGTCCTGCCGTACATACCTACACGTACGCTACGGTCACAAGACGCAGGCCTCCTAATCGTCCCTAGAATTTCTAAGCAAAGAGCTGGAGACAGGGCTTTCTCCTATGGAGCTCCATTTTTATGGAATGGCCTGCCTACCCATGTAAGAGACGCAAACTCGGTCTCAACCTTTAAGTCTTTACTGAAGACTAATCTCTTCAGTGGGTCATATGATTGAGTGTAGTCTGGCCCAGGAGTGGGAAGGTGAACAGAAAGGCTCTGGAGCAACGAACCGCCCTTGCTGTCTCTGCCTGGCCGGTTCCCCTCTTTCCACTGGGATTCTCTTCCTCTAAACCTATTACAGGGGCTGAGTCACTGGCTTACTGGGGCTCTTTCATACCGTCCCTGGGAGGGGTGCGTTACTTGAGTGGGTTGAGTCACTGATGTGATCTTCCTGTCTGGGTTGGCGCAATTTTTTTGTGAAGAATCAACAACAAGTGGGACACAATCATGAAGTGGAACGACATTTATTGGATATTTCAAACTTTTTTAACAAATCAAACACTGAAAAATTGGGCGTGCAAAATTATTCAGCCCCCTTAAGTTAATACTTTGTAGCGCCACCTTTTGCTGCGATTACAGCTGTAAGTCGCTTGGGGTATGTCTCTATCAGTTTTGCACATCGAGAGACTGGAATTTTTTCCCATTCCTCCTTGCAAAACAGCTCGAGCTCAGTGCGGTTGGATGGAGAGCATTGGTGAACAGCAGTTTTCAGTTCTTTCCACAGATTCTCGATTGGATTCAGGTCTGGACTTTGACTTGGCCATTCTAACACCTGGATATGTTTATTTTTGAACCATTCCATTGTAGATTTTGCTTTATGTTTTGGATCATTGTCTTGTTGGAAGACAAATATCCGTCCCAGTCTCAGGTCTTTTGCAGACTCCATCAGGTTTTCTTCCAGAATGGTCCTGTATTTGGCTCCATCCATCTTCCCATCAATTTTAACCATCTTCCCTGTCCCTGCTGAAGAAAAGCAGGCCCAAACCATGATGCTGCCACCACCATGTTTGACAGTGGGGATGATGTGTTCAGCTGTGTTGCTTTTACTC
Organism: Oncorhynchus mykiss; assembly: GCF_057628025.1. NCBI lineage: Eukaryota > Metazoa > Chordata > Actinopteri > Salmoniformes > Salmonidae > Oncorhynchus > Oncorhynchus mykiss. Next base: position 486,703 of record NC_143046.1, on the reverse strand, counting down.
CAACGTTTTGCAATGTTGCCAAAAAGTTCAATTTTGGTTTCATCTGACCAGAGCACCTTCTTCCACATGTTTGGTGTGTCACCCAGGTGGCTTGTGGCAAACTTTAAACAACACTTTTTATGGATATCTTTAAGAAATGGCTTTCTTCTGTTATGATGCGTGAATGAGGACCCAAAAGCGAATTAACAAACAGAGTACTTTAATGACGAACATACGTGGGCTCAGATGGACAGGTAGATTCCGACAGGACAGGACAAGGTTGCAGCACACACGATGATAGTCTGGTTCAGGCATGAGACACATAAACAAACAAACAAGAATCCGACAAGGACAGGAGCAGAAACAGAGACAGATATAGGGACCTAATCAGAGGGAAAAAGGGAACAGGTGGGGAACGGGGTGAATGGGTAATTAGGAGGAGACAAGGCACAGCTGGGGAAAAGAGGGGGAGAAAAGGTAACATAACAACGACCAGCAGAGGGAGACAGGGTGAAGGGAAAGGACAGAGACAAGACAACATGACAGTACCCCCCCACTCACCGAGCGCCTCCTGGCGCACTCGAGGAGGAAGCCTGGCGGCAACGGAGGAAATCATCGATCAGCGCACGGTCCAGCACGTCCCGAGAGGGAACCCAACTCCTCTCCTCAGGACCGTACCCCTCCCAATCTACTAGGTACTGATGACCACGGCCCCGAGGACGCATGTCCAAAATCCTACGGACCCTGTAGATGGGTGCGCCCTCGACAAGGATGGGGGGGGGGGGGGGAAGACGAGCGGGGGCGCGAAGAACGGGCTTGACACAGGAGACATGGAAGACCGGGTGGACGCGACGAAGATATCGCGGCAGAAGAAGGCGCACTGCGACAGGGTTAATGATTTGAGAGATACGGAATGGACCAATGAACCGCGGGGTCAACTTGCGAGAAGCCGTCTTAAGGGGAAGGTTCTGAGTGGAGAGCCAAACTCTCTGACCGCGACAATATCTAGGGCTCTTCGTTCTACGCTTATTAGCAGCTCTCACAGTCTGCGCCCTATAACGGCAAAGTGCAGACCTGACCCTCTTCCAGGTGCGCTCGCAACGTTGGACAAAAGCCTGAGCGGAGGGGACGCTGGACTCGGCGAACTGAGATGAGAACAACGGAGGCTGGTACCCGAGGCTACTCTGAAAAGGAGATAGCCCGGTCGCAGACGAAGGAAGCGAGTTGTGGGCGTATTCTGCCCAGGGGAGCTGTTCTGACCAAGACGCAGGGTTGCGAAAAGAAAGACTGCGTAAGATGCGACCAATAGTCTGATTGGCCCGTTCTGCTTGACCGTTAGACTGGGGGTGAAAGCCGGAAGAGAGACTGACGGAAGCCCCAATCAAACGGCAAAACTCCCTCCAAAATTGAGACGTGAATTGCGGACCTCTGTCCGAAACGACGTCTGACGGAAGGCCATGAATTCTGAAAACATTCTCGATGATGATTTGTGCCGTCTCTTTAGCAGAAGGAAGCTTAGCAAGGGGAATGAAATGAGCCGCCTTAGAGAACCTATCGACAACCGTAAGAATAACAGTCTTCCCCGCTGACGAAGGCAGTCCGGTGACAAAATCTAAGGCGATGTGAGACCACGGTCGAGAGGGAATAGGAAGCGGCCTGAGACGGCCGGCAGGAGGAGAGTTACCGGACTTAGTCTGCGCGCAGACCGAACAAGCAGCCACGAAACGACGCGTGTCATGCTCCCGGGTGGGCCACCAGAAACGCTGGCGAATGGAAGCAAGCGTACCCCGAACGCCAGGGTGACCGGCTAACTTGGCAGAGTGAGCCCACTGAAGAACGGCCAGACGAGTAGGAACGGGAACGAAAAGAAGGTTCCTAGGACAAGCGCGCGGCGACGGAGTTTGAGTGAGTGCTTGCTTTACCTGCCTCTCAATTCCCCAGACAGTCAACCCGACAACACGCCCCTCAGGGAGAATCCCCTCGGGGTCAGTGGAGGCTACTGAAGAACTGAAGAGACGAGACAAAGCATCAGGCTTGGTGTTCTTAGAGCCCGGACGATAAGAAATCACGAACTCGAAACGAGCGAAAAACAGCGCCCAACGCGCCTGACGCGCATTAAGTCGTTTGGCAGAACGGATGTACTCAAGGTTCCTATGGTCAGTCCAAACGACAAAAGGAACGGTCGCCCCCTCCAACCACTGTCGCCATTCGCCTAGGGCTAACCGGATGGCGAGCAGTTCGCGGTTACCCACATCATAGTTACGTTCCGACGGCGACAGGCGATGAGAAAAATACGCGCATGGGTGGACCTTGTCGTCAGAGAGGGAGCGCTGAGAAAGGATGGCTCCCACTCCCACCTCTGACGCGTCAACCTCGACAACGAACTGTCTAGAGACGTCAGGTGTAACAAGGATAGGAGCGGATGTAAAACGATTCTTGAGGAGATCAAAAGCTCCCTGGGCGGAAACGGACCACTTAAAGCACGTCTTGACAGAAGTAAGGGCTGTGAGAGGAGCTGCCACCTGACCGAAATTACGGATGAAACGACGATAGAAGTTCGCGAAGCCGAGAAAGCGCTGCAGCTCGACACGTGACTTAGGGACGGGCCAATCAATGACAGCTTGGACCTTAGCGGGATCCATCTTAATGCCTTCAGCGGAAATAACAGAACCGAGAAATGTGACGGAGGAGGCATGAAAAGTGCACTTCTCAGCCTTCACGAAAAGACAATTCTCTAAAAGGCGCTGGAGGACACGTCGAACGTGCTGAACATGAATCTGGAGTGACGGTGAAAAAATCAGGATATCGTCAAGGTAAACGAAAACAAAGATGTTCAGCATGTCTCTCAGGACATCATTGACTAATGCCTGAAAGACAGCTGGAGCGTTAGCGAGGCCGAAAGGAAGAACCCGGTATTCAAAGTGCCCTAACGGAGTGTTAAACGCCGTCTTCCACTCGTCCCCCTCCCTGATGCGCACGAGATGGTAAGCGTTACGAAGGTCCAACTTAGTGAAAAACCTGGCTCCCTGCAGGATCTCGAAGGCTGAAGACATAAGAGGAAGCGGATAACGATTCTTCACTGTTATGTCATTCAGCCCTCGATAATCTATGCAGGGGCGCAGAGACCCGTCCTTCTTCTTGACAAAAAAAAACCCCGCTCCGGCGGGAGAGGAGGAGGGGACTATGGTACCGGCGTCAAGAGCTACAGACAAATAATCTTCGAGAGCCTTACGTTCGGGAGCCGACAGAGAGTATAGTCTACCCCGGGGGGGGGTGGTTCCCGGAAGGAGATCAATACTACAATCATACGACCGGTGTGGAGGAAGAGAGGTGGCCCTGGACCGACTGAACACCGTGCGCAGATCGTGATATTCCTCCGGCACCCCTGTCAAATCACCAGGCTCCTCCTGTGAAGAAGAGACAGAGGAAACAGGAGGGATAGCAGACATTAAACATTTCACATGACAAGAGACGTTCCAGGAGAGGATAGAATTACTAGACCAATTAATGGAAGGATTATGACAAACTAGCCAGGGATGGCCCAAAACAACAGGTGTAAAAGGTGAACGAAAAATTAAAAAAGAAATGGTTTCACTATGATTACCAGAAACAGTGAGGGTTAAAGGTAGCGTCTCACGCTGAATCCTGGGGAGAGGACTACCATCCAGGGCGAACAAGGCCGTGGGCTCCTTTAACTGTCTGAGAGGAATGTCATGTTCCCGAGCCCAGGTCTCGTCCATAAAACAGCCCTCCGCCCCAGAGTCTATTAAGGCACTGCAGGAAGCTGACGAACCGGTCCAGCGTAGATGGACCGACAAGGTAGTGCAGGATCTTGAAGGAGAGACAGGAGTAGTAGCGCTCACCAGTAGCCCTCCGCTTACTGACGAGCTCTGGCCTTTTACTGGACATGAAGTGGCAAAATGACCAGCGGAACCGCAATAGAGACAGAGGCGGTTGGTGATTCTCCGTTCCCTCTCCTTAGTCGAGATGCGGATACCTCCCAGCTGCATGGGCTCAGCACCCGAGCCGGCAGAGGAAGATGGTAGTGATGCGGAGAGGGAGGCGACGGAGAGCGCGAGCTCCTTTCCACGAGCTCGGTGACGAAGATCAACCCGTCGCTCAATGCGAATAGCGAGTTCAATCAAGGAATCCACGCTGGAAGGAACCTCCCGGGAGAGAATCTCATCCTTTACCTCTGCGCGGAAACCCTCCAGAAGACGAGCGAGCAAGGCCGGCTCGTTCCAGCCACTGGAGACAGCAAGAGTGCGAAACTCAATAGAGTAGTCTGTTATGGATCGATTGCCTTGACATAGGGAAGACAGGGCCCTGGAAGCCTCCTCCCCAAAAACAGATCGATCAAAAACCCGTATCATCTCCTCCTTAAAGTCCTGATACTGGTTAGTACACTCAGCCCTTGCCTCCCAGATTGCCGTGCCCCACTCACGAGCCCGTCCAGTAAGGAGAGATATGACGTAGGCGACACGAGCAGTGCTCCTGGCGTAAGTGTTGGGCTGGAGAGAAAACACAATATCACACTGGGTGAGGAACGAGCGGCATTCAGTGGGCTCCCCAGAGTAACACGGCGGGTTATTGATTCTGGGCTCCGGAGATTCGAAAGCCCTGGAAGTGGCCGGTGGATCGAGGCGGAGATGGTGAACCTGTTCTGTGAGGTTGGAGACTTGGGTGGCCAGGGTCTCAACGGCATGTCGAGCAGCAGACAATTCCTGCTCGTGTCTGCCTAGCATCGCTCCCTGGATCTCGACGGCTGAGTGGAGAGGATCCGAAGTCGCTGGGTCCATTCTTGGTCGGATTCTTCTGTTATGATGCGTGAATGAGGACCCAAAAGCGAATTAACAAACAGAGTACTTTAATGACGAACATACGTGGGCTCAGATGGACAGGTAGATTCCGACAGGACAGGACAAGGTTGCAGCACACACGATGATAGTCTGGTTCAGGCATGAGACACATAAACAAACAAACAAGAATCCGACAAGGACAGGAGCAGAAACAGAGACAGATATAGGGACCTAATCAGAGGGAAAAAGGGAACAGGTGGGGAACGGGGTGAATGGGTAATTAGGAGGAGACAAGGCACAGCTGGGGAAAAGAGGGGGAGAAAAGGTAACATAACAACGACCAGCAGAGGGAGACAGGGTGAAGGGAAAGGACAGAGACAAGACAACATGACATCTTCTTGCCACTCTTCCATAAAGGCCAGATTTGTGCAATATACGACTGATTGTTGTCCTATGGACAGAGTCTCCCACCTCAGCTGTAGATCTCTGCAGTTCATCCAGAGTGATCATGGGCCTCTTGGCTGCATCTCTGATCAATCTTCTCCTTGTATGAGCTGAAAGTTTAGAGGGACGGCCAGGTCTTGGTAGATTTGCAGTGGTCTGATACTCCTTCCATTTCAATATTATCGCTTGCACAGTGCTCCTTGGGATATTTAAAGCTTGGGAAATCTTTTTGTATCCAAATCCGGCTTTAAACTTCTTCACAGCAGTATCTCGGACCTGCCTGGTGTGTTCCTTGTTCTTCATGATGCTCTCTGCGCTTTTAACGGACCTCTGAGACTATCACAGTGCAGGTGCATTTATACGGAGACTTGATTACATACAGGTGGATTGTATTTATCATCATTAGTCATTTAGGTCAACATTGGATCATTCAGAGATCCTCACTGAACTTCTGGAGAGAGTTTGCTGCACTGAAAGTAAAGGGGCTGAATAATTTTGCACGCCAATTTTTCAGTTTTTGATTTGTTAAAAAAGTTAGAAATATCCAATACATGTCGTTCCACTTCATGATTGTGTCCCACTTGTTGTTGATTCTTCACAAAAAAATACAGTTTTATATCTTTATGTTTGAAGCCTGAAATGTGGCAAAAGGTCGCAAAGTTCAAGGGGGCCGAATACTTTTGCAAGGCACTGTACATTTGATTTGATATAGGTCTGTAACAGTTTGGGTCCAGGGTGTCTCCACCTTTGAAGAGGGGATGATCGCGGCAGCTTTCCAATCCTTGGGGATCTCAGATGATACGAAAGAGAGGTTGAACAGGCTGGTAATAGGGGTTGCGACAATGGCGGCGGATAGTTTCAGAAATAGAGGGTCCAGATTGTCAAGCCCAGCTGATTTGTATGGGTCCAGGTTTTGCAGCTCTTTCAGAACATCTGCTATCTGGATTTGGATAAAGGATAAGCTGGGAAGGCTTGGGCGAATAGCTGCGGGGGGGGGGGGGGGGGGGAGCTGTTGGCCGAGGTTGCCTGGAGGAAGGCATGGCCAGCCGTTGAGAAATGCTTGTTGAAGTTTTCGATTATCATGGATTTATCGGTGGTGACCGTGTTACCTAGCCTCAGTGCATTGGGCAGCTGGGAGGTGGTGTTCTTATTCTCCATGGACTTTACAGTGTCCCAGAACTTTTTGGAGTTGGAGGATGCAAATTTCTGCTTAAAAAAGCTGGCCTTTGCTTTCCTGACTGACTGCATGTATTGGTTCCTGACTTCCCTGAACAGTTGCATATCGCGGGGACTATTCGATGCTATTGCAGTCCACAACAGGATGTTTTTGTGCTGGTCGAGGGCAGTCAGGTCTGGAGTGAACCAAGGGCTATATCTGTTTTTAGTTCTGCATTTTTTGAACGGAGCATGCTTATCTAAGATGGTGAGGCATCCTCAACTGACGGGTTGAGGTCAATATCCTTCCAGGATACCCGGGCCAGGTCGATTAGAAAGGCCTGCTCGCAGAAGTGTTTTAGGGAGCGTTTGACAGTGATGAGGGCTGGTCGTTTGACCGCGGACCCATAGCGGATACAGGCAATGAGGCAGTGATCGCTGAGATCCTGATTGAAGACAGCGGAGGTGTATTTGGAGGGCCAGTTGGTAAGGATAATGTCTATGAGGGTGCCTTGATGATTTGTGTGAGATTGAGGGCATCTAGCTTAGATTGTAGATTTACCGGGGTGTTAAGCATATCCCAGTTTAGGTCACCTAACAGAACAAACTCTGAAGCTAGATGGGGGGCGATCAATTCACAGATGGTATCCAGGGCACAGCTGGGAGCTGAGGGGGATCGGTAGCAGGCGGCAACAGTGAGAGACTTATTTCTGGAGAGATTAATTTTTTAAATTAGAAGTTCGAACTGTTTGGGTATGGATGTGGAAAGTATGACATTACTTTGCAGGCTATCTCTGCAGTAGACTGCAACTCCTCCCCCTTTGGCAGTTCTATCTTGATGGAAAATGTTATAGTTGGGTATGGAAATCTCAGAATTTTTGTTGGCCTTCCTAAGCCAGGAATCAGACACGGCAAGGACATCAGGGTTGGCAGAGTGTGCTAAAGCAGTGAGTAAAACAAACTTACGGAGGAGTCTTCTGATGTTGACATGCATGAAACCTGAAACCCATGAAGGCTTTTTCGATCACAGAAGTCAACAAATGAGGGTGCCTGGGGACATGCAGGGCCTGGGTTTACCTCCACATCACCCGCGGAACAGAGGAGGAGTAGGATGAGAGTGCGGCTAAATGCTATCAAAACTGGATACCTAGAGCGTTGGGGACAAAGAATAAAAGGAGCAGATTTCTTCGCATGGTAGAGTATATTCAGGGCATAATGCGCAGACAGGGGTATGGTGGGGTGCGGGTACAGCGGAGGTAAGCCCAGGCACTGGGTGATGATAAGAGAGGTTGTATCTCTGGACATGCTGGTTGTAATGGGTGAGGTCACCGCATGTGTGGGAGGTGGGACAAAGGAGGTATCAGAGGTATGAAGAGTGGAACTAGGGGCTCCATTGTAAACTAAAACAATGATAACTAACCTGAACAACAGTATACAAGGAATATTGACATTTGAGAGAGACATACAGCGAGGCATAAAGTAATCGCATGTGTTGATTGGGATAGCTAAGACAACCGGTGAGACAACAACAGCAAATCAGCTAACACAACAACAGCATGTAAAATGGAAATGACTAGGCAGAGAGAGTCGGATTAACCACACACAGAGCCTGAGTTCGCGGCTGGGGCAGACAGATAAAAAAAATAATAAACAGAATGGAGTACCGTGATTAATGGACCGTCCAGCAGGCATCAGCTATGTAGCCAAGTGATCATTGTGTCCAGGGGGCAGCAGTAGATGGAACAGGGAAGCCGCCACTATGCTAGCGAAACGGTGTTTAAAGTTAGTAGCAAGGGGCTAGTAGGAGCGTCTGCTCCGACGGAGGCCGGTTGAAGGCACAGCAGATGGAGTATTCGTCGGCAGACCAGTCGTGGTGGTGCAACGGGGCACCGTGTCGACAGAGAATCCAAGCCAGATGGCGAAAGAGGTATTGTAGAATTTAGTTTGCTAGCCGGGAGATGCGCCTGGCTCACGGCTAACTGGTGCTAGCTTCGTGGCAGTGGCATTAGCCACTATAGCCAATCGGTAGCAGCGGTGATCCGGTGCCAGGGTCCAGAGTTTACAGCAAGGATCCGGTGGAGTATTGGGCTCTAGCCGTGTATGAGTGGGGTTCGGGTGAACAGCTGAGTAGGCCGGGAGGTGGGCCTCAGGGATAGCTTCGGTACTGGGTGCCACGGTGAGTGAAAGTTAGCTGTGAAGATCAGAAGTAGTGGTCCAGGGATTATGGCAGGAATCTGCCGTTGTTGTGGAGAGACAGTCCGATACTGGTAGACTGGCGAGTATTATCCAGGCTAAAAACAGGGCTAGTATCTGTGCAGAAGGTAAAAGCCGCTAGCAGTGGCTAACAATGACTAAATAGCTTCTAGCTAATTAGCTTGTTAGCTTCTGGTGGTGCTTGAATGTGTTCTAAAATTAAAAATAATAGCGATTCCGTATCACATTGGGTGAGGCAGGTTACCAGAAGGTATAATCAAATTAAAAATCAAAAAGAGATTGAAAATAAAATTGAAATATATACAAAAAATACAAAAGTACACGAGTGGACGAACAAAAACAGGTCAACACTCCTACGCCATCTTAACACATCCGCCAAATACAACAGTGAAATGCTTACTTACGAACCCCTAACCAACAGTGCAGTTTCAAAAAATACGGATAAGAATAAGAGAAAGGTAACAAGTAATTAAAGAGAAGCAGTAAAAAAATAACAATATATACAGGGGGGTGCCAAGTCCATGTGTGGGGGCACTGGTTAGTTGAGGTAGTATGTACATGTAGGTAGAGTTAATTAAAGCTAATATGCATAGATGACAACAAAGAATGGCAGTGGTGTGGCAGTGGTGTGAAGAGCGGGGAGCAATGCAAATAGTTTGGGTAGCCATTTAACTAGATGTTCAGGAGTCTCATGGCTTTGGGCTAGAAGTTGCTTAGAAGCCTCTTGGACCTAGACTTGGCGCGGTACAGCCTGCCGTGCGTTAGCAGAGAGAACAGTCTATGACTTGGGTGGCTGGAGTCTTTGACAAATTTTAGGGCCTTCCTCTGACACAACCTGGTATTAAGGTCCTGGATGGCATGAAGCTTGGCCCCAGTCACACCACTACCATGTACTGGGCCGTTCACACTACCCTCTGTACTGTCTTGCGGTCGGAGGCCAAGCAATTGCCATACCAGGCAGTGATGCAACCAGTCAGGATGCTCGAAATGGTGCAGCTGTAGAACCTTTTGAGGATCCTGAAGGGAAATAGGTTTTGCCGTGCCGCTTCACGACTGCCATGGTGTGCTTGGACCATGTTAGTTTGTTGGTGATGTGGACACTAAGGAACTTGAAGCTCTCAACCTGTTCCACTACAGCCCCGTCGATGAGTAGTCTACAATCATCTCCTTTGTCTTGATCACGTTAAGAGAGAGGTTGTTATCCTGGCACAACACGGCCTGACCGGCCTGACCTCCTCCCTATAGGCTGTCTCATTGTTGTCGGTGACCAGACCTACCACTGTTGTGTCACCGGCAAATTTAATGATGGTGTTGGAGTCGTGCCTGGCCATGCAGTTGTGGGTGAACAGGGAGTACAGGAGGGGACTGAGCACGCACCCCTGGGGAGCTCCAGTGTTGAGGATCAGTGTGGCGTATGTGTTGTTACCTACCCTTACCACCTGGGGGCGGCCCATCAGGAAGTCCAGGATCCAGTTGCGGAGGGAGGTGTTTAGTCCCAGGGTCCTTAGCTTATTGATGAGCTTTGTAGGCACCATGATGTTGAAAGCTGTGCTGTAGTCAATGAATAGCATTCTCACATAGGTGTTATTTTTGTCCAGGTGGGAAAGACCAGTGTGGAGTGCAATAGAGACTGCATCATCTGTGGATCTGTTGGGGCGGTATGGAAAGCTCAACGAATAGTGTCAGTTCTCAGTTTTAATAGGGAACAACATCCTTTTGTATACAGTACGTGACAGACAGCAGATACTGTAAAAGGCTATTAGTGTCTGTGCAGATTTAAGATTGCACGAGGTTGATAGCCCAAGGGCTCAACTGACCGAGACTGAAAAACAGCTTCTATCTTAAGGCCATCAGACTGTTAAACAGCCACCACTAACATTGAGTGGCTGCTGCCAACATACTGACTCAACTCCAGCCACTTTAAGAATGGAAAAATGTATGTAAAAAATGTATCACTAGCCACTTTAAACAATGCCACTTTTATATGTTTACATACCCTACATCACTCACCTCATATGTATACACTGTACTCGATACCATCTACTGCATCTAACCATCTTTATGTAATACATGTATCACTATCCACTTTAAACAATGCCACTTAATATAATGTTTACATACCCTACATTACTCGTCTCATATGTATATACCGTACTCGATACCATCTACTGCATCTTGCCTATGCCGTTCTGTACCATCACTCATTCATATATCTCTATGTACATATTCTTCATCCCTTTACACTTGTGTGAATAAGGTAGTTGTGGCGAAATTGTTAGGTTAGATTACTCGTTGGTTATTACTGCATTGTCAGAACTAGAAGCACAAGCATTTCACTACACTCGCATTAACATCTACTAACCAAGTGTATGTTTCCATACATGTGACTTTCTGTAGATTGTAAACCCACAGGATGTCACATGCTGCGATCACAACAAAACGGACCGTAGCTAAACGCCCAGTCTTACGACTAAGTCCTACAAAGAAAAGTATAATGTTAGAAAAACATAAAGGTTTTGAGCGTATGCCGCAACCGTTTGTGGTACATCTCCCTACAGATTACACAGACCCATAAAGAATTTTAAAACAAATTTCACCCATATCTACTGGGTGAAATACCACAGTGTGCCATGACAGCAGCAAGATTTGTGACCTGTTGCCACAAGAAAAGGGCAACCAGTGAAGAACAAACACCATTATAAATACAACCTATATTTATTTAATTATATTTTCCCTTTCATACTTGAACAATTTGCACATCGTTACAACACTGTATATAGACATAATATGACATGTGAAATGTCTTTATTCTTTTGGAACTTTTGTTTTTGAGAGAGAGAGAGAGAGAGAGAGAGAGAGTTAGAGAAAGAGAGAGAGTTAGAGAGAGATAGAGAGAGTTGGAGAGAGAGAGAGAGAGTTAGAGAGAGAGAGAGAGAGAGAGAGTTAGAGAGAGAGAGAGAGTTAGAGAGAGAGAGAGAGTTAGAAAGAGAGAGAGAGTTAGAGAGAGATAGATAGAGAGAGAGAGAGAGAGAGTTAGAGAGAGTTAGAGAGAGAGAGAGAGAGAGAGAGAGTTGGAGAGAGATAGAGAGAGTTAGAGAGAGAGAGAGAGAGAGAGAGAGTAGTTTGTTTCTGTGATTCTGGGAGACTCCTGTGTTTAGGATGTTTATGATCATCTGTCTGCCTTAGCCAATCACAGCTCAGTGATGTCATCATGTCTGGGCTGGAGGAGCGCCAGAATACCGCTGACTCACGACTTGGCTGAGAGGTTGTGTGTGTGTATATATATGTGTGTGTGTATATGTCAGAGTACTTGGTAATATCCTAGCTAGCCCATGGCTTACCCTGTCTTATGACATCACAGAGGGCCTCTAGGTGTTTTTCCATACGAGACCGTAATAAGATGATATTCCTGTGTGTATGTCTGTGTGTGTATGTATGTGTGTGTATCTCTATGTGTATGTCTGTGTATGTCTGTGTGTGTGTATGTCTGTGTGTGTGTATGTCTGTGTGTATGCCTGTGTGTATGTATGTGTGTGTATGTCTGTGTGTGTGTTTTTGTGTGTATGTCTGCATGTATGTCTGTGTGTATGTCTCTGTGTGTATGTATGACTGTGTGTGTGTTTGTTTGTGTATGTCTGTGTGTATGTCTGTAAGTATGTCTGTGTGTATGTCTGTGTGTGTATGTCTGGGTGTGTGTGTCTGTGTGCGTATGTCTGTGTGTGTATGTTTGTGTGTATGTCTGTGTGTGTATTTATGTGTGTGTATGTCTGTGTGTGTATGGCTGTGTGTATTTATGTGTGTATGTCTGTGTGTATGTCCGTGTGTGTATGTCTGCGTGTATGTCTGTGTTTATGTCTGTGTGTCTGTCTGTGTGTATGTCTGTGTGTATGTTTGTGTGTATGTCTGTGTGTATGTGTTTAACTGTGTATTTTTGTGTGTGTATTTCTGTGTGTATGTCTGTGTGTATGTTTGTGTGTGTATGTCTGTGTGTCTGTCTGTGTGTATGCCTGTGTGTATGTATGTGTGTGTATGTCTGTGTGTGTGTTTTTGTGTGTATGTCTGCATGTATGTCTGTGTGTATGTCTCTGTGTGTATGTATGACTGTGTGTGTGTTTGTTTGTGTATGTCTGTGTGTATGTCTGTAAGTATGTCTGTGTGTATGTCTGTGTGTGTATGTCTGGGTGTGTATGTCTGTGTGTGTCTGTGTGCGTATGTCTGTGTGTGTATGTTTGTGTGTATGTCTGTGTGTATGTGTGTATGTGTATAACTGTGTGTATTTTTGTGTGTGTATGTATGTGTGTCTGTCTGTGTGTATGTATGTGTGTCTGTTTGTGTGTGTATGTCTCTGTGTGTATGTATGTCTGTGTGTGTGTTTGTTTGTGTATGTCTGTAAGTATGTCTGTGTGTATATTTGTGTGTGTATGTCTGTGTGTGTATGTCTGGGTGTGTATGTCTGTGTGTGTCTGTGTGCGTATGTCTGTGAGTGTATGTTTGTGTGTATGTCTGTGTGTGTATTTATGTGTGTGTATGTCTGTGTGTGTATGGCTGTGTGTATTTATGTGTGTATGTCTGTGTTTATGTCTGTGTGTATGTCCGTGTGTGTATGTCTGCGTGTATGTCTGTGTTTATGTCTGTGTGTCTGTCTGTGTGTATGTCTGTGTGTATGTTTGTGTGTATGTCTGTGTGTATGTGTTTAACTGTGTATTTTTGTGTGTGTATGTCTGTGTGTATGTTTGTGTGTGTATGTCTGTGTGTCTGTCTGTGTGTATGTCTTAGTGTATGTTTGTGTGCGTATGTCTGTGTGTGTATATCTGTGTATGTATGTCTGTGTGTGTATGTCTGTGTGTGTATGTCTGTGTGTGTATGTTTGTGTGTATGTCTGTGTGTATGTGTATAACTGTGTGTATTTTTGTGTGTGTATGTATGTGTGTCTGTCTTTGTGTATGTATGTGTGTCTGTTTGTGTTTGTATGTCTCTGTGTGTATGTATGTCTGTGTGTGTGTTTGTTTGTGTATGTCTGTAAGTATGTCTGTGTGTATGTCTGTGTGTGTATGTCTGTGTGTGTATGTCTGGGTGTGTATGTCTGTGTGTGTCTGTGTGCGCATGTCTGTGTGTGTATGTTTGTGTGTATGTCTGTGTGTATGTGTGTATGTGTATAACTGTGTGTATTTTTGTGTGTGTATGTCTGTGTGTCTGTCTGTGTGTATGCCTGTGTGTATGTATGTGTGTGTATGTCTGTGTGTGTGTTTTTGTGTGTATGTCTGCATGTATGTCTGTGTGTATGTCTCTGTGTGTATGTATGACTGTGTGTGTGTTTGTTTGTGTATGTCTGTGTGTATGTCTGTAAGTATGTCTGTGTGTATGTTTGTGTGTGTATGTCTGTGTGTGTATGTCTGGGTGTGTATGTCTGTGTGTGTCTGTGTGCGTATGTCTGTGTGTGTATGTTTGTGTGTATGTGTATAACTGTGTGTATTTTTGTGTGTGTATGTATGTGTGTCTGTCTGTGTGTATGTATGTGTGTCTGTTTGTGTGTGTATGTCTCTGTGTGTATGTATGTCTGTGTGTGTGTTTGTTTGTGTATGTCTGTGAGTATGTCTGTAAGTATGTCTGTGTGTATGTCTGTGTGTGTATGTCTGGGTGTGTATGTCTGTGTGTGTCTGTGTGCGTATGTCTGTGTGTGTATGTTTGTGTGTATGTCTGTGTGTGTATTTATGTGTGTGTATGTCTGTGTGTGTATGGCTGTGTGTATTTATGTGTGTATGTCTGCGTGTATGTCTGTGTTTGTCTGTGTGTCTGTCTGTGTGTATGTCTGTGTGTATGTGTTTAACTGTGTATTTTTGTGTGTGTATGTATGTGTGTCTGTCTGTGTGTATGTATGTGTGTGTAGGTCTGTGTGTCTGTTTGTGTGTGTATTTCTGTGTGTGTCTGTATGTATGTTTGTGTGTGTATGTCTGTGTGTCTGTCTGTGTGTATGTCTTAGTGTATGTTTGTGTGCGTATGTCTGTGTGTGTATATCTGTGTGTGTGTGTCTGTGTGTATGTCTGTGTGCGTATGTATGTCTGTGTGTGTATGTCTGTGTGTGTGTGTGTGTGTGTGTGTGTGTATGTCTGTGTGTATGTATGTGTGTATGTCTGTGTGTATGTGTGTATGTGTATAACTGTGTGTATTTTTGTGTGTGTATGTATGTGTGTCTGTCTGTGTGTATGTCTGTGTGTCTGTTTGTGTGTGTATTTCTGCGTGTATGTCTGTGTGTATGTTTGTTTGTGTATGTCTGTGTGTCTGTCTGTGTGTATGTCTTAGTGTATGTTTGTGTGTGTGTCTGTGTGTGTATGTCTGTGTGTGTATATATGTGTGTGTCTTTGTGTCTGTTTGTGTATTTCTGTGTGTATGTCTGTGTGTGTATGGATGTGTGTATTTCTGTGTGTATGTCTGTGTGTGTATGTCTGTGTCTATGTCTGTGTGTGTATGTCTGTGTGCGTATGTCTGTGTGTGTGTGTCTGTGTGTGTGTATGTCTGTCTGTATGTCTGTTTGTGTATTTCTGTGTGTATGTCTGTGTGTGTATGGATGTGTGTATTTCTGTGTGTATGTCTGTGTGTATGTCTGTGTGTGTACGTCTGTGTGTATGTCTGTGTGTCTGTCTGTGTGTGTATGTCTGTGTGTATGTCTGTGTGTATGTGTTTATGTGTATAACTGTGTGTATTTTTGTGTGTGTATGTATGTGTGTGTGTCTGTGTGTGTATATATGTGTGTGTCTGCCTGTGTGTATGTCTGTGTGTGTATGTCTGTGTGTGTATAACTGTTTGTATGTCTGTGTGTGTATGTCTGTGTGTGTATGTCTGTGTGTGTATGTCTGTTTGTATGTCTGTGTGTCTATGTCTGTGTGTGTGTGTTTGTGTGTGTATGTCTCTCTCTCTCTCTGTGTGTGTGTGTGTGTGTGTGTGTGTGTGTGTGTGTGTGTGTGTGTGTGTGTGTGTGTGTGTGTGTGTTTGTATTCATGTCTGTGTGTGTGTGTTTGTGTGTGTATGTCTGTGTGTATATATGTGTGTATGTCTGTGTGTATATGTCTGTGTGTTTGAATGTCTGCGTGTATATGTCTGTGTGTGTGTATGTCTGTGTGTATATGTCTGTGTGTGTGTATGTCTGTGTGTTCTAAGGGTTTGTCTGCCTGTGAGGCTCCCATGGCCTGGTTTGGTTTCCTCTCTCCTTGTTTCAGTTTCCTTCATGTCTTGATTATGTTCAACAATTCCTTCTGACTTGTGATCTGTCTCAACCACTGTTCTCGCTGGTCCTCAACCAGCTTTGTGTCAAACCATCTGTTTGACTGACTGTCTGCCTGTATCTCTCTCTCTCTCTGACTGTCTGGCTGTCTCTCTCTCTCTCTCAGACGGTCTCTCTCTCTCTCTCTCTCTCTCTCTGACTGTTTGGCTCTCTCTCTCTCTCTCTCTCTCTCTCTCTCTCTCTGACTGTTTGGCTCTCTCTCTCTCTCTCTCTCTCTCTCTCTCTTTTTGTTACAGCAGGTAACGTTTATCTGTAGTTGTGGTGTCACTCTCTCAGGGCCTATTGTCTCCTCTTGTCTTCCGACTCCAGTAATATTCTACTGTTGTCTGTAAATTCCAGTAATATTCTGCTGTTGTCTTTAGACATTAACATTCTCTGTTGTCTTTTTTTCAGGAATATTCTGCTGTTGTCTTCAGATAGTAATATTCTGCTGTTGTCTACTGACAGTAATATTCTGCTGTTGTCTTCAGACAGTAATATTCTGCTGTTGTCTTTAGACAGTAATATTCTGCTGTTGTCTTTAGACAGTAATATTCTGCTGTTGTCTTTATTCAGCAATATTCTGCTGTTGTCTTTAGACATTAACATTCTCTGTTGTCTTTTTTTCAGGAATATTCTGCTGTTGTCTTTACACATGAATATTCTGCTGTTGTCTTCAGACAGTAATCTTCTGCTGTTGTCTTCAGAGAGTAATATTCTGCTGTTGTCTTCAGAAAGTATTATTCTGCTGTTGTCTTCAAACAGTAATATTCTGCTGTTGTCTTTATTCAGGAATATTTTTCTGTTGTCTTCAGACAGTAGTATTTTGCTGTTGTCTTCAGACAATAATATTTTGCTGTTGTCTTCAGACAGTAATATTCTGCTGTTGTCTTCAGACAGTAATATTTTGCTGTTGTCTTCAGACAGTATTATTCTGCTGTTGTCTTCAGACAGTATTATTCTGCTGTTGTCTTTAGACAGTAATATTCTGCTGTTGTCTTTATTCAGTAATATTCTGCTGTTGTCTTTATTCAGTAATATTCTGCTGTTGTCTATATACAGTAATATTCTGCTGTTGTCTTTAAACAGTAATATTCTGCTGTTGTCTTTATTCAGCAATATTTTTCTGTTGTCTTCATTCAGTAATATTCTGCTGTTGTCTTTAGACAGTAATATTCTGCTGTTGTCTTTATTCAGTAATATTCTGCTGTTGTCTTTATTCAGTAATATTCTGCTGTTGTCTATATACAGTAATATTCTTCTGTTGTCTTTAAACAGTAATATTCCGCTGTTGTCTTTAGTTACCAATATTCTTCTGTTGTCTTTAAACAGTAATATTCTGCTGTTGTCTTTAGTTACCAATATTCTGCTGTTGTCTTTAAACAGTAATATTCTGCTGTTGTCTTTAGTTACCAATATTCTGCTGTTGTCTTTAGTTACCAATATTCTGCTGTTGTTATTTAAACAGTAATATTCTGCAGTTGTCTTTAGTTACCAATATTCTGCTGTTGTCTTTAAACAGTAATATTCTGCTGTTGTCTTTAGTTACCAATATTCTGCTGTTGTCTTTAGACAGTAATATTCTGCTGTTGTCTTTAGACAGTAATATTCTGCTGTTGTCTATAGACAGTAATATTCTGCTGTTGTCTTTAGACAGTAATATTCTGCTGTTGTCTATAGACAGTAATATTCTGCTGTTGTCTTTAGACAGTAATATTCTGCTGTTGTCTTTAGACATTAATATTCTGCTGTTGTCTTCAGAGAGTAATATTCTGCTACTGTCTTTAGACAGTAAGATTCTGCTGTTGTCTTCAGACAGTAATATTCTGCTGTTGTCTTTAGACAGTAATATTCTGCTGTTGTCTTTATTCAGTAATATTCTGCTGTTGTCTTTAAACAGTAATATTCTGCTGTTGTCTTTATTCAGTAATATTCTGCTGTTGTCTTTAAACAGTAATATTCTGCTGTTGTCTTTAGACAGCAATATTCTGCTGTTGTCTTTAGACATTAAAATTCTCTGTTGTCTTTTATTCAGGAATATTCTGTTGTTGTCTTTACACATGAATATTCTGCTGTTGTCTTCAGACAGTAATCTTCTGCTGTTGTCTTTAGACAGTAATATTCTGCTGTTGTCTTTAGTTACTAATATTCTGCTGTTGTCTTTAGACAGTAATATTCTGCTGTTGTCTTTACACATTAATATTCTGCTGTTGTCTTCAGACAGTAATATTTTGCTGTTGTCTTTATTCAGCAATATTTCTCTGTTGTCTTCAGACAGTATTATTTTGCTGTTGTCTTCAGACATTAATATTTTGCTATTGTCCTCAGACAGTAATCTTCTGCTGTTGTCTTTAGACAGTAATATTCTGCTGTTGTCTTTAGTTACTAATATTCTGCTGTTGTCTTTAGTTACTAATATTCTGCTGTTGTCTTCAGGCAGTAATATTTTGCTATTGTCCTCAGACAGTAATCTTCTGCTGTTGTCTTTAGACCGTAATATTCTGCTGTGGTCTTCAGGCAGTAATATTCTGCTGTTGTCTTTAGACAGTAATATTCTGCTGTTGTCTTCAGACAGTAATATTCTGCTGTTGTCTTCAGACAGTAATATTCTGCTGTTGTCTTTAGACATTAATATTCTGCTGTTGTCTTCAGACAGTAATATTTTGCTGTTGTCTTTATTCAGCAATATTTTTCTGTTGTCTTCATTCAGTAATATTCTGCTGTTGTCTTTAGTTACCAATATTCTGCTGTTGTCTTTAAACAGTAATATTCTGCTGTTGTCTTTAGTTACCAATATTCTGCTGTTGTCTTTAGACAGTAATATTCTGCTGTTGTCTATAGACAGTAATATTCTGCTGTTGTCTTTAAACAGTAATATTCTGCTGTTGTCTTTAGTTACCAATATTCTGCTGTTGTCTTTAGACAGTAATATTCTGCTGTTGTCTATAGACAGTAATATTCTGCTGTTGTCTTTAAACAGTAATATTCTGCTGTTGTCTTTAGACAGTAATATTCTGCTGTTCTCTTTAGACAGTAAAATTCTGCTGTTGTCTTCAGACAGTAATATTCTGCTACTCTCTTTAGACAGTAATATTCTGCTGATGACTTCAGACAGTAATATTCTGCTGTTGTCTTTATTCAGTAATATTCTGCTGTTGTCTTTAGACAGCAATATTCTGCTGTTGTCTTTAGACATTAAAATTCTGCTGTTGTCTTCAGACAGTAATCTTCTGATGTTGTCTTTAGACAGTAATATTCTGCTGTTGTCTTTAGACAGCAATATTCTGCTGTTGTCTTTAGACATTAAAATTCTGCTGTTGTCTTCAGAGAGTAATATTCTGCTGTTGTCATTAAACAGTAATATTCTGCTGTTGTCTTTCGACATTAATATTCTGCTGTTGTCTACAGACAGTAATATGTTGCTGTTGTCTGTATTCAGCAATATTTTTCTGTTGTCTTCAGACAATAATATTTTGCTATTGTCCTCAGACAGTACTATTCTGCTGTTGTCTTCAGACAGTAATATTTTGCTGTTGTCTTTATTCAGCAATATTTTTCTGTTGTCTTCAGACAGTAATATTTTGCTGTTGTCTTCAGACAGTAATATGATGCTGTTGTCTTCATTCAGTAATATTCTGCTGTTGTCTTTAGACAGTACTATTCTGCTGTTGTCTTTAGACAGTAATATTCTGCTGTTGTCTTCAGACAGTAATATTCTGCTGTTGTCTTTAGACAGTAATATGCTGCTGTTGTCTTTAGACAGTAATATTCTGCTGTTGTCTTTAGACAGTAATATTCTGCTGTTGTCTTTAAACAGTAATATTCTGCTGTTGTCTTTAGACAACAATATTCTGCTGTTGTCTTTAGACATTAAAATTCTCTGTTGTCTTTTTTTCAGGAATATTCTGCTGTTGTCTTTACACATGAATATTCTGCTGTTGTCTTCAGACAGTAATCTTCTGCTGTTGTCTTTAGACAGTAATATTCTGCTGTTGTCTTTAGACAGTAATATTCTGCTGTTGTCTTCAGACAGTAATATTCTGCTGTTGTCTTTAGACAGTAATATTCTGCTGTTGTCTTTAGTTACTAATATTCTGCTGTTGTCTTCAGACAGTAATATTCTGCTGTTGTCTTTAGACATTAATATTCTGCTGTTGTCTACAGACAGTAATATGTTGCTGTTGTCTGTATTCAGCAATATTTTTCTGTTGTCTTCAGACAATAATATTCTGCTGTTGTCTTTAGACAGTAATATTCTGCTGTTGTCTTCAGACAGTAATATTCTGCTGTTGTCTTTAGTTACCAATATTCTGCTGTTGTCTTCAGACAGTAATATTCTGCTGTTGTCTTTATTCAGCAATATTTTTCTGTTGTCTTCATTCAGTAATATTCTGCTGTTGTCTTTAGACAGTAATATTCTGCTGTTGTCTATATAGAGTAATATTCTGCTGTTGTCTTTAGACAGTAATATTCTGCTGTTGTCTTTAGACCGTAATATTCTGCTGTTGTCTTTAGACCCTAATATTCTGCTGTTGTCTTTTTTCAGGAATATTCTGCTGTTGTCTTTACACATTAATATTCTGCTGTTGTCTTTACACATTAATATTCTGCTGTTGTCTTTAGACAGTAATATTCTGCTGTTGTCTTCAGACAGTAATATTCTGCTGTTGTCTTTACACATTAATATTCTGCTGTTGTCTTTAGACAGTAATATTCTGCTGTTGTCTTTAGACCGTAATATTCTGCTGTTGTCTTTTTTCAGGAATATTCTGCTGTTGTCTTTACACATTAATATTCTGCTGTTGTCTTTTTTCAGGAATATTCTGCTGTTGTCTTTAAACAGTAATATTCTGCTGTTGTCTTTAGACAGTAATATTCTGCTGTTGTCTTTTTTCAGGAATATTCTGCTGTTGTCTTTAAACAGTAATATTCTGCTGTTGTCTTTTTTCAGGAATATTCTGCTGTTCTCTTTAGACAGTAAAATTCTGCTGTTGTCTTCAGACAGTAATATTCTGCTACTCTCTTTAGACAGTAATATTCTGCTGATGACTTCAGACAGTAATATTCTGCTGTTGTCTTTATTCAGTAATATTCTGCTGTTGTCTTTAGACAGCAATATTCTGCTGTTGTCTTTAGACATTAAAATTCTGCTGTTGTCTTCAGACAGTAATCTTCTGATGTTGTCTTTAGACAGTAATATTCTGCTGTTGTCTTTAGACAGCAATATTCTGCTGTTGTCTTTAGACATTAAAATTCTGCTGTTGTCTTCAGACAGTACTATTCTGCTGTTGTCTTCAGACAGTAATATTTTGCTGTTGTCTTTATTCAGCAATATTTTTCTGTTGTCTTCATACAGTAATATTTTGCTGTTGTCTTCAGACAGTAATATGATGCTGTTGTCTTCATTCAGTAATATTCTGCTGTTGTCTTTAGACAGTACTATTCTGCTGTTGTCTTTAGACAGTAATATTCTGCTGTTGTCTTCAGACAGTAATATTCTGCTGTTGTCTTTAGACAGTAATATGCTGCTGTTGTCTTTATTCAGTAATATTCTGCTGTTGTCTTTAAACAGTAATATTCTGCTGTTGTCTTTAGACAACAATATTCTGCTGTTGTCTTTAGACATTAAAATTCTCTGTTGTCTTTTTTTCAGGAATATTCTGCTGTTGTCTTTACACATGAATATTCTGCTGTTGTCTTCAGACAGTAATCTTCTGCTGTTGTCTTTAGACAGTAATATTCTGCTGTTGTCTTTAGACAGTAATCTTCTGCTGTTGTCTTTAGACAGTAATATTCTGCTGTTGTCTTCAGACAGTAATATTCTGCTGTTGTCTTTAGACAGTAATATTCTGCTGTTGTCTTCAGACAGTAATATTCTGCTGTTGTCTTCAGACAGTAATATTCTGCTGTTGTCTTTAGACATTAATATTCTGCTGTTGTCTACAGACAGTAATATGTTGCTGTTGTCTGTATTCAGCAATATTTTTCTGTTGTCTTCAGACAATAATATTCTGCTGTTGTCTTTAGACAGTAATATTCTGCTGTTGTCTTCAGACAGTAATATTCTGCTGTTGTCTTTAGTTACCAATATTCTGCTGTTGTCTTCAGACAGTAATATTCTGCTGTTGTCTTTATTCAGCAATATTTTTCTGTTGTCTTCATTCAGTAATATTCTGCTGTTGTCTTTAGACAGTAATATTCTGCTGTTGTCTATATAGAGTAATATTCTGCTGTTGTCTTTAGACAGTAATATTCTGCTGTTGTCTTTAGACCGTAATATTCTGCTGTTGTCTTTAGACCGTAATATTCTGCTGTTGTCTTTTTTCAGGAATATTCTGCTGTTGTCTTTACACATTAATATTCTGCTGTTGTCTTTACACATTAATATTCTGCTGTTGTCTTTAGACAGTAATATTCTGCTGTTGTCTTCAGACAGTAATATTCTGCTGTTGTCTTTACACATTAATATTCTGCTGTTGTCTTTAGACAGTAATATTCTGCTGTTGTCTTTAGACCGTAATATTCTGCTGTTGTCTTTTTTCAGGAATATTCTGCTGTTGTCTTTACACATTAATATTCTGCTGTTGTCTTTAGACAGTAAAATTCTGCTGTTGTCTTTAGACAGTAATATTCTGCTGTTGTCTTTAAACAGTAATATTCTGCTGTTGTCTTTAGACAGTAATATTCTGCTGTTGTCTTCAGACAGTAATATTCTGCTACTCTCTTTAGACAGCAATATTCTGCTGTTGTCTTTAGAAAGCAATATTCTGCTGTTGTCTTTAGACATTAAAATTCTCTGTTGTCTTTTATTCAGGAATATTCTGCTGTTGTCTTTACACATGAATATTCTGCTGTTGTCTTCAGACAGTAATCTTCTGCTGTTGTCTTTAGACAGTAATATTCTGCTGTTGTCTTTAGTTACTAATATTCTGCTGTTGTGTTCAGACATTAATATTCTGCTGATGTCTACAAACAGTAATATTCTGCTGTTGTCTTCAGACAATAATATTTTGCTGTTGTCTTCAGACAGTAATATTCTGCTGTTGTCTTCAGACAGTAATATTTTGCTGTTGTCTTTACACATTGATATTCTGCTGTTGTCTTCAGACAGTAATATTCTGCTTTTGTCTTTAGTTACTAATATTCTGCTGTTGTCTTCAGACAGTAATATTCTGCTGTTGTCTTTAGTTACTAATATTCTGCTGTTGTCTTTAGTTATCAATATTCTGCTGTTGTCTTCAGACAGTAATATTCTGCTGTTGTCTTTAGTTACCAATATTCTGCTGTTGTCTTCAGACAGTAATATTCTGCTGTTGTCTTTATTCAGCAATATTTTTCTGTTGTCTTCATTCAGTAATATTCTGCTGTTGTCTTTAGACAGTAATATTCTGCTGTTGTCTATATAGAGTAATATTCTGCTGTTGTCTTTAGACAGTAATATTCTGCTGTTGTCTTTAGACCGTAATATTCTGCTGTTGTCTTTAGACCGTAATATTCTGCTGTTGTCTTTTTTCAGGAATATTCTGCTGTTGTCTTTACACATTAATATTCTGCTGTTGTCTTTACACATTA
This sequence comes from Oncorhynchus mykiss, assembly GCF_057628025.1. Taxonomy (NCBI): domain Eukaryota; kingdom Metazoa; phylum Chordata; class Actinopteri; order Salmoniformes; family Salmonidae; genus Oncorhynchus; species Oncorhynchus mykiss. The sequence goes on along the minus strand of NC_143046.1, from coordinate 463,282 downwards.
ATATTCTGCTGTTGTCTTTAGACAGTAATATTCTGCTGTTGTCTTCAGACAGTAATATTCTGCTGTTGTCTTTACACATTAATATTCTGCTGTTGTCTTTAGACAGTAATATTCTGCTGTTGTCTTTAGACCGTAATATTCTGCTGTTGTCTTTTTTCAGGAATATTCTGCTGTTGTCTTTACACATTAATATTCTGCTGTTGTCTTTAGACAGTAAAATTCTGCTGTTGTCTTCAGACAGTAATATTCTGCTACTCTCTTTAGACAGTAATATTCTGCTGTTGTCTTTAAACAGCAATATTCTGCTGTTGTCTTCAGACAGTAATATTCTGCTGTTGTCTTTAGACAGTAATATTCTGCTGTTGTCTTTAGACCGTAATATTCTGCTGTTGTCTTTAGACAGTAATATTCTGCTGTTGTCTTTAGACAGTAATATTCTGCTGTTGTCTTTAGACAGTAATATTCTGCTGTTGTCTTTACACATTAATATTCTGCTGTTGTCTTCAGACAGTAATATTCTGCTACTCTCTTTAGACAGCAATATTCTGCTGTTGTCTTTAGACAGCAATATTCTGCTGTTGTCTTTAGACATTAAAATTCTCTGTTGTCTTTTATTCAGGAATATTCTGCTGTTGTCTTTACACATGAATATTCTGCTGTTGTCTTCAGACAGTAATCTTCTGCTGTTGTCTTTAGACAGTAATATTCTGCTGTTGTCTTTAGTTACTAATATTCTGCTGTTGTGTTCAGACATTAATATTCTGCTGATGTCTACAAACAGTAATATTCTGCTGTTGTCTTCAGACAATAATATTTTGCTGTTGTCTTCAGACAGTAATATTCTGCTGTTGTCTTCAGACAGTAATATTTTGCTGTTGTCTTTACACATTGATATTCTGCTGTTGTCTTCAGACAGTAATATTCTGCTTTTGTCTTTAGTTACTAATATTCTGCTGTTGTCTTCAGACAGTAATATTCTGCTGTTGTCTTTAGTTACTAATATTCTGCTGTTGTCTTCAGACAGTAATATTCTGCTGTTGTCTTTATTCAGCAATATTTTTCTGTTGTCTTCATTCAGTAATATTCTGCTGTTGTCTTTACACATTAATATTCTGCTGTTGTCTTCAGACAGTAATATTCTGCTACTCTCTTTAGACAGTAATATTCTGCTGTTGTCTTTATTCAGGAATATTCTGCTGTAGTCTTTACACATTAATATTCTGCTGTTCTCTTTAGACAGTAAAATTCTGCTGTTGTCTTCAGACAGTAATATTCTGCTACTCTCTTTAGACAGTAATATTCTGCTGTTGTCTTTAGACAGTAATATTCTGCTGTTGTGTTCAGACATTAATATTCTGCTGTTGTCTTCAGATAGTAATATTCTGCTGTTGTCTTCAGACAATAATATTTTGCTGTTGTCTTCAGACAGTAATATTCTGCTGTTGTCTTTAGACAGTAATATTCTGCTGTTGTCTTTAGTTACTAATATTCTGTTGTTGTCTTCAGACAGTAATATTCTGCTGTTGTCTTTAGACATTAATATTCTGCTGTTGTCTACAGACAGTAATATGTTGCTGTTGTCTGTATTCAGCAATATTTTTCTGTTGTCTTCAGACAATAATATTCTGCTGTTGTCTTTAGTTACTAATATTCTGCTGTTGTCTTTAGTTACTAATATTCTGCTGTTGTCTTTAGTTACCGATATTCTGCTGTTGTCTTTAAACAGTAATATTCTGCTGTTGTCTTTAGTTACCAATATTCTGCTGTTGTCTTCAGACAGTAATATTCTGCTGTTGTCTTTATTCAGCAATATTTTTCTGTTGTCTTCATTCAGTAATATTCTGCTGTTGTCTTTAGACAGTAATATTCTGCTGTTGTCTATATACAGTAATATTCTGCTGTTGTCTTCAGAGAGTAATATTCTGCTGTTGTCTTTAGACAATAATATTCTGCTGTTGTCTATATACAGTAATATTCTGCTACTCTCTTTAGACAGTAATATTCTGCTGTTAACTTCAGACAGTAATATTCTGCTGTTGTCTTTATTCAGTAATATTCTGCTGTTGTCTTTAAACAGTAATATTCTGCTGTTGTCTTTAGACAGCAATATTCTGCTGTTGTCTTTAGACATTAAAATTCTCTGTTGTCTTTTATTCAGGAATATTCTGCTGTTGTCTTTACACATGAATATTCTGCTGTTGTCTTCAGACAGTAATCTTCTGCTGTTGTCTTTAGACAGTAATATTCTGCTGTTGTCTTTAGTTACTAATATTCTGCTGTTGTGTTCAGACATTACTATTCTGCTGATGTCTACAGACAGTAATATTCTGCTGTTGTCTTCAGACAATAATATTTTGCTGTTGTCTTCAGACAGTAATATTCTGCTGTTGTCTTCAGACAGTAATATTTTGCTGTTGTCTTTACACATTGATATTCTGCTGTTGTCTTCAGACAGTAATATTCTGCTGTTGTCTTTAGTTACTAATATTCTGCTGTTGTCTTCAGACAGTAATATTCTGCTGTTGTCTTTAGTTACTAATATTCTGCTGTTGTCTTCAGACAGTAATATTCTGCTGTTGTCTTTAGTTACTAATATTCTGCTGTTGTCTTCAGACAGTAATATTCTACTGTTGTCTTTAGTTGCTAATATTCTGCTGTTGTCTTTAGTTACTAATATTCTGCTGTTGTCTTTAGTTACCAATATTCTGCTGTTGTCTTCAGACAGTAATATTCTGCTGTTGTCTTTATTCAGCAATATTCTGCTGTTGTCTTTATTCAGTAATATTCTGCTGTTGTCTATATACAGTAATATTCTGCTGTTGTCTTAAGACAATAATATTCTGCTGTTGTCTTTACACATTAATATTCTGCTGTTGTCTTTAGACCGTAATATTCTGCTGTTGTCTTTTTTCAGGAATATTCTGCTGTTGTCTTTACACATTAATATTCTGCTGTTGTCTTTAGACAGTAAAATTCTGCTGTTGTCTTCAGACAGTAATATTCTGCTACTCTCTTTAGACAGTAATATTCTGCTGTTAACTTCAGACAGTAATATTCTGCTGTTGTCTTTATTCAGTAATATTCTGCTGTTGTCTTTAAACAGTAATATTCTGCTGTTGTCTTTAGACAGTAATATTCTGCTGTTGTCTTTAGTTACTAATATTCTGCTGTTGTGTTCAGACATTAATATTCTGCTGATGTCTACAGACAGTAATATTCTGCTGTTGTCTTCAGACAATAATATTTTGCTGTTGTCTTCAGACAGTAATATTCTGCTGTTGTCTTCAGACAGTAATATTTTGCTGTTGTCTTTACACATTGATATTCTGCTGTTGTCTTCAGACAGTAATATTCTGCTGTTGTCTTCAGACAGTAATATTCTGCTGTTGTCTTCAGATAGTAATATTCTGCTGTTGTCTTCAGACAATAATATTTTGCTGTTGTCTTCAGACAGTAATATTCTGCTGTTGTCTTCAGACAGTAATATTCTGCTGTTGTCTTTAGACAGTAATATTCTGCTGTTGTCTTCAGACAGTAATATTATGCTGTTGTCTTCAGACAGTAATATTCTGCTGTTGTCTTCAGACAGTAATATTCTGCTGTTGTCTTTAGACAGTAATATTCTGCTGTTGTCTTCAGACAGTATTATTCTGCTGTTGTCTTTAGACAGTAATATTCTGCTGTTGTCTTTAGACAGTAATATTCTGCTGTTGTCTTTATTCAGTAATATTCTGCTGTTGTCTTTAGACAGTAATATTCTGCTGTTGTCTTTATTCAGTAATATTCTGCTGTTGTCTTCAGACAGTATTATTCTGCTGTTGTCTTTAGACAGTAATATTCTGCTGTTGTCTTTAGACAGTAATATTCTGCTGTTGTCTTTATTCAGTAATATTCTGCTGTTGTCTTCAGACAGTAATATTCTGCTGTTGTCTTTACACATTAATGTTCTGCTGTTGTCTATAAACAGTAATATTCTGCTGTTGTCTTTATTCATTAATATTCTGCTGTTGTCTTCAGACAGTAATATTCTGCTGTTGTCTTTACACATTAATATTCTGCTGTTGTCTTTACACATTAATATTCTGCTGTTGTCTTTACACAGTAATATTCTGCTGTTGTCTATATACATTAATATTCTGCTGTTGTCTTCAGACAGTAATATTCTGCTGTTGTCTTCAGACAGTAATATTTTGCTGTTGTCTTTAGACAGTAATATTCTGGTGTTGTCTTTAAACAGTAATATTCTGCTGTTGTCTTTAGTTACCAATATTCTGCTGTTGTCTTTAAACAGCAATATTCTGCTGTTGTCTTTAGTTACCAATATTCTGCTGTTGTCTTTAAACAGCAATATTCTGCTGTTGTCTTCAGACAGTAATATTCTGCTGTTGTCTTCAGACAGTAATATTCTGCTGTTGTCTTTAGACAGTAATATTCTGCTGTTGTCTTTAGACAGTAATATTCTGCTGTTGTCTTCAGACTTTAATATTCTGCTGTTGTCTTTAGACAGTAATATTCTGCTGTTGTCTTTATTCAGAAATATTTTGCTGTTGTCTTTAGACCGTAATATTCTGCTGTTGTCTTTAGTGACCAATATTCTGCTGTTTTCTTTAGAGTCTGACACTCCTCTGCCTCTAACACAACACACTGTCTTTCCTTCTGTCGCATCTGTCTGAGAAAGTGCTGTTGGTTTGTGTCTCCAGCCACAGGAAGTTAGTTAGCAGACAGACATTCAGACCAGATCACATATCTCTTATCTTAACAGCCATCTTTGATGTTTATATAGTTCTGCTGTTTGTGGCTCCTTCTGCATTTCTGTTCGTCTTCATGCATGTCTGTCTGTTTCTCAATGTAACATGAATCCTGCCCTAGGCTGTTACTTCCTTTATGGACAGATAGCTCCTCAGTCAATACCATGGAACTCCTTTCATTCCACTGTTTAAACATGAAACTTGTTTTGTTACTAAATGTAATGAAGATGATACCTGTCAGTCCTGTTGGTTCACTCTACTGTGAACAGTACCTCTGATGGTGTTTAGTTTATGAATTAGAGTGTTTCATTTAGTTTCTGAGTTTCTCCCCTGCAGGTCATCTCTCTTTAGACTTCCTGCATTTGAGTGCAACTGAACAAAGATATTGTGCTTAAAAGTGTATATGATGTGACTATGTGTCTTGTATTAACTTGACTCAGATTCATGTCCTCAATGTGGAAATCCATTTTCCAGCAATCACAATACTTAGACAAAATGAAATATTAAAAAACAACATCACAATAGCAAAGGCTATTTACAAGCAAGAAAGCTGAATAAGTGCAATTTCATACAACGTTGGAGGGAGTGTATGATGGAGTGTATTGAGATTACAATATACATCTCTATCCTTACAGGGAGATGGGTAGACCAGAGAGCTACAGGAATGACAACGAAGATTTTCAGGGGAATCATGATGACTTCCAGTACACAACGCTCTGTAGTGACCAGATGGTCTGAACATGGATAGGCTGGGCTGGGATTCAATTCATAGCATAGTGCACTGGACAATGACAATACGCGTTTTTAAAAGGCATTTTCCCTGACTTTCATGGAGACGGCTTTCACGATAAACATTGTGGATGTCGGCTCAAATCGAAATAGCCTTTGTCAAGCACGCTGTAACAAATTTAGCTAATGCAAATGGTACTGAATCGCAGCCTAGAAGAGGTCATATTCAGGGATGGTAAATAAATGACGATACTGAATCCCAGCCTAGGAGAGGTCATATTAAGGGATGGCGTTTAATTAGACTTTCCTTCCTTACTCGCTCATCATTATGTAAATTACATTTACAAGGATGGAATCCCAAAATAAATGTGTAAAGTAGTCAAAATAAATGTAGCTAGTTTAATATGTTCAGATAAAGGATAAGTAGTGGATGGTTTAATATGTTCAGATAAAGGATAAGTAGTGGATGGTTTAATATGTTCAGATAAAGGATAAGTAGTGGATGGTTTAATATGTTCAGATAAAGGATAAGTAGTGGATGGTTTAATATGTTCAGATAAAGGATAAGTAGTGGATGGTTTAATATGTTCAGATAAAGGATAAGTAGTGGATGGTTTAATATGTTCAGATAAAGGATAAGTAGTGGATGATTTAATATGTTCAGATAAAGGATAAGTAGTGGATGGTTTAATATGTTCAGATAAAGGATAAGTAGTGGATGGTTTAATATGTTCAGATAAAGGATAAGTAGTGGATGGTTTAATATGTTCAGATAAACGATAAGTAGTGGATGGTTTAATATGTTTAGATAAAGGATAAGTAGTGGATGGTTTTAGTAGGTACCTGCTTTTCTCTTCCGAGTAAACAGCTGATTCAAAATGGGTTTTCAAAAACTCCACGGTAAAGGACTCATATTCTTGTGCTTCCTGGCAAGGAGGCGGCAAGAACACTCCTCCGTCCGCCTACTAACTAAATGGAACTCTCCTCGACCACGGTTCCAGTTAAGGGAGGAGAAGATGGAGGAGTTGAGAAGAGGACAGACTTTTGTGCAATTGAGAATCTCCCATAGCTCCCGCTAGAGATCCACAGAGACCTATAACACACTGTCTTCCGATGGAGTAAACCATTTCTACACTAATGATGTTAGTATAATAATTCTCATTACTGTAATGTTGCTGTTGGTCCTGGGTGCCAGTCAGCCTGAGTGTTAAGGCTCTCTCTCCCTACCTCAACCTCCCTGGGGTGTATAACGGTATAACATTTGTCGCTCTGTAAAACTGAGTTGTAACTGAATTACACTTTTCCTCTACAGGAAACTTTAATCTGGTTTCTCATTTCCTCTGTATATGCTACTCGGTTACCAACATCCTCTAACTACTGTAGCGAACAAAAAGCAACTCATTAAGAGAAATAGACAAAAAGAGGACAGAAGGTTGTGCTGGACCAAGCCCAGACGAGAAGGTTGTGTTGAACACACCAGGCCAGAAGATTGCGCTGTACCCGGCTCTGTCCAGAAGGTTGTGTTGCACAAGGCCAGGCGGTTGTGTTGCACAAGGCCAGGCGGTTGTGTTGCACAAGGCCAGAAGGTTGTGTTGCACAAGGCCAGAAGGTTGTGTTGCACAAGGCCAGAAGGTTGTGTTGCACAAGGCCAGAAGGTTGTGTTGTACCAGGTGTTACGCACGCCTCTGAAGAGGGAACACAACACCCTGCTACAACTCAACTCTCCGTGAAGTGAAAGAGGTATGGATTGTAGGTGTGAGTAAGGATGACAAAAGGCAGAGAATTTACTGTTTACTAGGAATTTATTCCTTTACACGGTAATATGGGGAAAAGGGGCTGGACAGAACCAAAGCAAAGAAAGTACATCCCAAAGCCCCCTCTCCTACCTTACCTTCCTACCCACTACTTACCTAACTAGCACAACCTGGTGCCCTAACCAAAATACAGGGGGTGATCCGCCCAGATCTTACCTAGTGTGCCTAGACAGTGAATATACTACGAGTATATGTATGCCCGCGGGCCTCTTGCCTAAGCACTCCCTGGTGCCTTCCCCTTCCCCCCTGGGAACAAATGAAACAGAATATAACAGAATATATATACTTCACAACAAAACTGAGAAAAAACTCAGGCCATTAAAGAAGCTCTGACAAAGCAACAAACACAGAACATACCAAAGCTGCTACCAACAACAACTAACATAGTACATACCAACGACCAACATGCTATACCCCTCAGCCATCAACCTTCTCTCTCAGCAATGATCTATATGACAATCAATCTCTCGCCTGAACAACAGAACACTGGCTTTTATAGATTCAGAAGGCCTTGGAAATTGGAGACAGCTGCGTCCTGACGAGGGGGCAGGGTCAGCTCTCCAATTAATCGTGGAGTTGACCAATCAGCTGCTGGGGGATTTCAGGAAGCCATCTCCTGAAACACACTCAAATACACAAACTACAACACAGAAACGTAACACCAGGTCAGAAGGTTGTGTTGTACCCGGACCAGGTCCGAAGGTTGTGTTGTACCCGGACCAGGCCCGACGGTTGTGTTGTACCCGGACCAGGCCCGAAGGTTGTGTTGTACCCGGACCAGGCCCGAAGGTTGTGTTGTACCCGGACCAGGCCAGAAGGTAAGTAGGATAAATACCATCTGAGCACAACACCATGTCAACAACATCACAGTCCTACAACGGCAAAGTGCAATAACTGCAAATCAAATCGTATTTGTCAAACACAACTGGTGTAGATCTTACTTTGAAATGATTCATTACAACCCCTTAACCAACAATGCAGTTCAAAAAAGAGCTAAGAAAATGTTTACTAAATAAGCTAAAGTAAAAAATGTACTTAAAAAGTAAGACAAAATACAACTTGTCTACTGTATACATGGGGTGCAGATTAGTCAATGTGCGGGTTACATGTTAGTCGAGGTAATTTGTACATGTAGGTAGGGGTGAAGTGAGTAGCAGCAGTGTAAAAACAAATGGGGATGGGGTCAATGTAAATTGTTGGGGTGGCCATTTGAATTGTTCAGCAGTTCTTATGGCTTTGTGGTAGAAGCTGTTAAGGAGCCTTTTTGGACCTAGACTTGGAGCTCTGGTATCGCTTGCTGTGTAGTAGCAGAGAGAATAGTCTATGACTTAGGTGGCTGGAGTCTGATAATTTTTTGGGCCTTCCCTCTGACACCGCCTGGTACAGAGGTCCTGGATGGCAGTGTTAGTTCTTACTCTGCTTATTTAGAACTCAACGGACTACTGGTAAAATCTCAAACCAAGTTTATTCACCCACAGGGTCAAACAGCTGTTACTGGCCCAACACTAACCACATCAATTATATTTATACCTTCCACTGGGCAGAGTCGACTCATTGCATATCTCGACATCCAATACATCTCCGTTGCTAGGCAGAAACTTAAGTTGTGTGTGTGACAAAATGTGGTGTGTGTTTCTCCCTTCATGTGACCTGACCTGATCTGACCTCGGCCCCCATTCCTCACTAATCCACAGCTATCCACCCTTATCTGTGATCTCAACCATGTGATTTCCTTTTCCCTTATTTAGTAACTTTTAGGCTCCTGGTTCTTTTCCAACCTCAATTGGCCCCAACATATATTCCTCATACAAGTATTTCAAACTAAAACCCAACAGCAGGAAGTTTGGCCCCAGTGATGTACTGGGACGTACACACTACCCTCTGTAGTACCTTACGGTTGGATGCCGAGCAGTTTCCATACCAAGCGGTGATGTAACTGGTCAGGATGCTCTCGATGGGTTTGATGTTCTTTGAAACAGGGCGGTATGACAGGGTGAAGTTGAATCTGTTAAAGAAAAGTGTCACGTAGAGTAGGCCAGAAGGCTATACTGGAAAACCTAACCTCTATCAAAATAAAAAGATGGCGGAGCCGCAAAAGTTCTTCACTTTTTATATACAAAGTGATTCTGGAACAAAAACCACAGTACTGCCATCAAACATATACCTTATGGGCCAGCTAAAAACAATGCTACCCCATCCACAGCTCAATCCAAAATGCCTCTCCATGAACCGAAAGAGAGGCACCTTTTGTAGGGCTAGGGCTTTTGTAGGGCTAGCCCCTCCCCTCAGAACAATTAACACTAATTAATTAAGCAATTACCTAGTCAAACCTACATTTTCCATTAACTAAACATACTGAAGGATATATATTGCAACACGTTTTTTATGAAACAATGTCCCAAGATAACATTTACAACATTACATCACTACTGACAGTGTATTTCAATATGACCATTTACATTAATGAACCATTCGGGACAGGCACTACAAAGTCAGCCCAATTCCCTTAGCTCGGGTCCTTATCCAGCATACCCGGAAGCTACAGAGATGGAGAGAGAGAGAGGAACAGAACAAACAAGCAACACGCTCATCCACAACATCGATAAGTATAATAAACATTGCTTAAATTAAATATGAACACTGACGTAAGTGTGAAATGTATGTACTAAGACAGAGTTAATTTGTATGTCGACCCACATTGTTATCTTATAAAGGAGCAGGGAGGAGTGATGAATGTGTGGGTGCGTTAAAGTACCAAATGCTGCCCGCGGCCAGTGACGGACTTCTACGTCACAAAAAGGAACCACCATGCTTGGTACAGGTTCAGCCACCTCACTTTCCGTGTGTACTCCAGGTTCCGATGGTCGGTAAGAATAAGAAAACTGGTCAGTCTCCACTCCTCTAATGCCAACTTCACCTCCATAGTTTCTTTCTGCAGGAGACAGTTTTTCAGGGTAGTATGCAGATGGCTAAAATTTTTGTGGATTGCCTTGACATTGTGACAGGATGGCCCCCACACCCACTTCTGAGGCATCCACCTCCACGATGAAGGGCAGCATAAGATCTGGGTGTTTCATCAATGGAGCGGTGGTGAAACACCCCTTGAGTAGGCGGAAGGCCTCATCGGCTGCAGAACTTGTAGTCCGTTTATGGTAGTTGGGACTGGCCATGACCTGACTGCTTCGACCTTCCTCTCCTCCAGAACCACTCACTTCAGGCTGATCCGATATCCCAAGGAGACGATGGCCTGATGAAACTGGCACTTCTTCTCCACTTTGACGTTCAGATGGTTCTCCAGGAAGTGTCCCAGGACTACCCGGATGTGGGCGACGTGCTCCTCCAAGATGGCCGAGTAGACCAGGATGTCATCGACGTCCACCTGACACTCAAGCATGTCCCAGAACTCCTCGAATGTTGAATGTCTGGAACACTGATGGAGCATTTGCTAATCCATAAGGCATCACCTAGTTCTCGTAAGGCCCAGACATTGTGCTGAAGGCCTTCTTCCATTCGTCCCCCTCCCAGGATGTGGATCAAATTGTAGGCACTCTGCAGGTCCAGCTTAGTAAAAAAGTGGAGCTGTTCGATGGAGGCCAGACACCAACTGGAGGGAGTAGTGGTACTTGGTGGTGATTGCATTGAGACCTCTGTAGTCAATACATGGGCGAAGACCCCACTCCCTCTTGGCGACAAAGAAGAAACCTGCCTACGCAGGGGAGGTGGATGGGCGAATTATACTCTGTTGGAGAGCCTCCTGGATGTACTTCTCCATAGGTTTCAGCCACCAACAGTCTTTTAGCAGGTCAATGGCACAGTCCCACGGCCGATGAGAAGGAAGCCAGGTGGCACAGGTCTTGGAGAAAGCCTCCCGGAGATCCTGGTAAACCTGTGGGATGTCAACCTGGAGGGCAACCACAGGACCCTCAACCAAAGTGGAACCAAAGGTAAAGGAAAGCAGTTCTTCCGACATCTGGGTGCCCAGGCAGTGATCTCAATCCTTGACCAGGAGATGGTGGGGTCGTGGCGCTGGAGCCACAGGAGGCAGAGGATGACGTTGTGTATTGGTGTCTGGATGATGAGGAATGGAAGGCTTTCTTGGTACAGGGGTCCTACGGTGATGGTGTGTGTGATTGTCCCAGATCCCAGTGGTTGGTTATCCAGCACTTCATCTGGAAACGGAGAGGAGAACTGGTATCATGTTATGTTCAAGGAAGAGGCAAGGGCCTGGTCAATAAACTTCCCAGCGGCACCGACCCCAGGAGAGGAATGATCATGTGGCTGTACCTCGAGTGACTCCTGGGTTGGGATGTAGCTGACCCTAATGACCACAACAGGGATCAGCTGTCTCCAACGGCGTCACTCAGCCACGGGGAGGCATGTGGCCCCTACCTGCATGGGTTCAGGCTCAGAACGGTCAACAAAGGATGGAGAGAGCAAAGCAGGTTATTCCGAAAGATGGCCAACGCGATGAGAGCGTCCAATGAGAGAGTGTCGTCTCGGCATGCCAACTCCGTCTGTACCTTCTCGTGCAATCCTCTTCTGAATAAGGTGCGGAGCGCTGGCTCATTCCATCCGCTGGATGCTGCCACTGTACAGAAGGTGAGGGCGACCACTGCAGCAGTCTGATACTCCTACCATAGTTGGAGTAGGCTCTCACCCCCCTCTCTGCCACCACTGATCGTGGCAACCTTGGACCTCTCGTGGTGGGGGCTCCCGTTTGATGAGAAAAACAGAGTGAGCACTGGAGGATGAAGCCACGGTATTTGGATGGAGTCCCGTCATATTTGTCTGGAAGGGACAAACAGGCATCGCTAACCTGGGTGGACTGCTGAATGGGCTGGGGTGCTGGCTCGCTGTGTCGACTTATGGTAGAGGATCCTCGCTCATTGGAGGTGACGCTCCTTGAAGAAGATCTTAAAGTTGAAGAATGCAGAGAACCTCCATCGCAGGCCACAGTTGCGCCAGCTGGTCGTGGTGTCAACCATCTGCGAGATGTCTCTGTTTGTCACGCCCTGATCTTTTTCACCTGTTCCTGTGATTGTCTCCCTCCAGGTGTCGCTTATTTTCCCCAGTGTATTTATTCTTGTATATGGCTTTCTCCTATAGAGCTCAATTTTTATGGAATGGTCTGCCTACCCATGTGAGAGACTCAGACTCTGTCTCAACCTTTAAGTCTATATTGAAGACTCAGCTCTTCAGTTTTTTCAGTCTAAAAAAGTTAACAGGGAAAGACCATAGTAACACTGCAAAAAGACTAGAAATCATGGTGAATAACAATCTAACACAGGATGCAGTCGAAATAGCAATAGCCTTCAATTCCTACTTTATTGACTCTGTCAGGGCACTGACACAGAACCCCTCCACTTGTTTCCTGGGCCCAGTGCTAGTAAATGACACTCAACCTGTCTTCATCATAAGGGAGGTTTCTGAGTCAAAGGTGAACAAGGTGATTAGCTCACTAAAGAACTCTAAAGCCAAAGATGTGTTTGGGATGGACTCTACCTTTCTTAAAAACTACAAAGAGTCACTCATTGGCCCCATTACTAAGGTCACCAACACATCTATTGGTCTCGGTGTGTTTCCAAGGGTATGGAAGTCGGCCATAATAACGGCCATCTTTAAATCAGGCGACCCTGCTGACGTGAGTAACTACAGGCCCATTAGTATACTACCTGTGGTGTCAAAGGTTGTTGAAAAGTGTGTAGCAGAACAACTGATTGCCCACCTCAACAACAGCCCCTTCACATTACACTCCATGCAGTTTGGCTTCAGAGCGAAACACTCCACAGAAACGGCCAACTGCTTTCTTCTGGAAAATGTGAAGTCCAAGATGGACAAAGGGGGTGTTGTGGGGGCTGTGTTTCTGGACCTAAGGAAGGTTTTTGATACTGTTAACCATGAGATTCTCATCACAAAATTGTCCAAGTTCAACTTTTCCCCTGATGCCTTGAGATGGATGAAATCATACCTTGAAGGCAGAACTCAGTGTGTCAGAGTGAGCAATGAGCTGTCGCCCACTCGTAGCTATGATGTGGGCGTGCCCCAAGGGTCAATACTGGGGCCCCTCCTGTTCAGCCTGTACATTAATGATCTGCCTTCTGTCTGTACTGGGTCTGAAGTTCAAATGTATGCAGATGATACAGTGATATATGTGCATGCAAAGAGCAAACAACAAGCTGCACAAGAACTCACTACTGTAATGGTCCAGGTTACAAAGTGGCTCAGTGACTCGTGTTTGCATCTCAATGTGAAAAAAACTGTTTGCATGTTCTTCACAAAGAGGGCAACAGATGCTACTGAGCCAGATGTCTATGTGTCAGGGGAGAAGCTCCAGGTGGTATCCGATTTTAAGTACCTTGGCATCATACTTGATTCCAACCTCTCTTTTTAAAAAGCATGTGAAAAAAGTAATTCAAATAACCAAATTCAACCTAGCTAATTTCCGATTTGTACGAAATTGTTTGACTACAGAGGTAGCAAAACTGTACTTCGAAACTATGATACTCCCCCACTTAACATACTGCTTGACTAGTTGGGCCCAAGCTTGCTGTACAACATTAAAACCTATTCAGTCTGTCTACAAACAGGCTCTCAAAGTGCTTGATAGGAAGCCCAATAGCCATCATCATTGTCACATTCTTAGAAAGCATGAGCTCTTGAGTTGGGAAAATCTTGTGCAATACACCGACGCATGTCTTGTATTCAAGATCCTTAATGGCCTGGCTCCCCATCCACTCAATATTTTTGTTAAACAGAAAACCCAGACATATGGCAGCAGATCCACAAGGTCTGCCATGAGAGGTGACTGTATAGTTCCCTTAAGGAAAAGCACCTTTAGTAAATCTGCATTCTCTGTGAGAGCTTCCCATGTCTGGAATACACTGCCATCAGACACACATAACTGCACCACATATCACACTTTCACAAAATGCTTGAAGACATGGCTAAAGGTCAATCAGATTTGTGAACATGGTCCCTAGCTGTGTGTTGCCGCTTTCCATGTTGTCTGTTGTCTGTAGCTTGTGAGGTGTGGAAACACTTTATTGCTTTTATGAATTTTGTCTTGCTGCTTTTTGTTTTATGTTGCTCTGTCTGTATGCTACGTCTTGCTTGTCCTATGTTGCTCTGTATGCTATGTCTTGCTTGTCCTATGTTGCTATGTCTTGCTTGTTCTATGCTGCTATTGTCTATATTGTAATTGTTTTTAATAACCTGCCCAGGGACTGCGGTTGAAAATTAGCCGGCTGGCTAAAACCGGCACTTTTACTGAAACGTTGATTAATGTGCACTGTCCCTGTAAAAATAAAAAAAAACTCAAACTCAGTAGGTCATATGATTGAGTGTAGTCTGGCCCAGGAGTGTGAAGGTGAACGGAAAGGCACTGGAGCAACGAACCGCCCCTGCTGTCTCTGCCTGGCCGGTTCCCCTCTTTCCACTGGGATTCTCTGCCTCTAACCCTATTACAGGGGCTGAGTCATTGGCTTACTGGTTGGTGCTCTTCCATGCCATCCCTAGGAGGGGTGCGTCACTTGAGTGGGTTGAGTCACTGACGTGATCTTCCTGTCTGGGTTGGTGACCCCCCCTTGGGTTGTGCTGTGTCGGAGATCTTTGTGGGCTATACTCGGCCTTGTCTCAGGATGGTAAGTTGGTGGTTGAAGATATTCCTCTAGTGGTGTGGGGGCTGTGCTTTGGCAAAGTGGGTGGGGTTATATCCTGCCTGTTTGGCCCTGTCCGGGGGTATCATCGGATGGGTCCACAGTGTCTCCTGACCCCTCCTGTCTCAGCCTCCAGTATTTATGCTGCAGTAGTTTATGTGTCGGGGGACTAGGGTCAGTCTGTTATATCTGGAGTACTTCTCCTGTCTTATTCAGTGTCCTGTGTGAATTTAACCTCTTGAATCTAGGGGGCAGTATTTTCATTTTTGGAAAAATAACGTCCCAAAGTAAACGGCTATTTTGTCAGGACAAGATGCTAGAATATGCATATAATTGACAGCTTAGGATAGAAAAGACTAAAGTTTCCAAAACTGTAGAAATATTGTCTGTGAGTATAACAGAACTGATATTGCATGCGAAAGCCTGAGAAAAATCCAAACAGGAAGGGACTCTTATTTAGAAGGCTCTGCGTTCCTATGCGTCCCTATTGAGCAGTGAATGAGATATCAACCAGATTCCTTTTTCTATGGCTTCCCTAATGTGTCTAGTGTCACAATACATAGTTTCAGGCTTTTATTTTGAAAAATGAGCCTGAACGTCAACATTGCGTCAGTGGTCAGCTGAAGTCTCTCAGAGTGTTTTGTGCGTAAAGGACAAATGCGGCCATTGTTTCTCTATCCTACTAAGAAGCCACCAGTTCCAGTTGATATATTATCGAATAGATATTTGAAAAACACCTTGAGGTTTGATTATAAACCATGTTTGCCATGTTTCTGTCGATATTATGGAGCTAATTTGGAATATTTTTCGACGTCAAACGTGAAGAACAAATGGAGCTATTTCGCTTACAAAAAATATTATTTTTAGAAAAAAGGAACATTTGCTACCTAACTGGGAGTCTCTTGAGTGGAAACATCCGAAGCTCATCAAAGGTAAACGATTTAATTTGATTGCTTTTCTGATTTTCGTAACCAGGTTGCCTGCTGCTAGCTAGTCATAATGCTATGCTAGACTATCGATAAACTTACACAAATAATTGTCTTGCTTTGGCTGTAAAGCATATTTTCAACATCTGAGATGACAGGGTGATTAACAAAAGGCTAAGCTGTGTTTCAATATATTTCACTTGTGATTTCATGAATAGGAATATTTTCTAGTAATATTTATGTCCGTTAAGTTATGCTAATTAGTGTCAGTTGATGATTACGCTCCCGGACCCGGGATGGGAAGTATAAGTATGCTCTCTCTAATTCTTTCTTTCTCTTTCCTTCTTTTGGAGGACCTGAGCCCTAGGACCATGCCTCAGTACTACCTGGCATGATGACTCCTTGCTGTCCCCAGTCCACCTTGCCGTGCTGCTGCTCCAGTTTCAACTGTTCTGCCTGCGGCTATGGAACCCTGACCTGTTCACCGGACGTGCTACCTGTCCCAGACCTGCTGTTTTCAACTCTCTTAATATACTCTTAAGATACTCTTAAGATCAGCGTCAACTCACCATCAGTACGACCAAGAATATGTTTTTCGCGACGCGGATCCTGTCCTGCCTTACAAACAGGACAACGGAGTGGATCCCATGCAGCGACCCAAAAAAACGACTCCGAAAAAGAGGGAAACGAGGCGGTCTTCTGGTCAGACTCCGGAGACGGGCACACCGTGCACCACTCCCTAGCATTGTTCTTGCCAATGTCCAGTCTCTTGACAACAAGGTTGATGAAATCCGAGCAAGGGTAGCATTCCGGAGGGACATCAGAGACTGTAACGTTCTTTGCTTCACGGAAACGTGGCTCACTGGAGAGACGCTATCCGAGGCGGTGCAGCCAACGGGTTTCTCCACGCATCGCGCAGACAGAAACAAACATCTTCCAGACTGTTAAACAGCCACCACTAACATTGAGTGGCTGCTGCCAACACACTGACACTGACTCAACTCCAGCCACTTTAATAATGGGAATTGATGGGAAATGATGTAAATATATCACTAGCCACTTTAAACAATGCTACCTTATATAATGTTACTTAACCTACATTATTCATCTCATATGTATACGTATATACTGTACTCTATATCATCTACTGCATCTTTATGTAATACATGTATCACTAGCCACTTTAAACTATGCCACTTTGTTTACATACTCATCTCAAATGTATATACTGCACTCAATACCATCTACTGTATCTTGCCTATGCTGCTCTGTACCATCACTCATTCATATATCCTTATGTACATATTATTTATCCCCTTACACTGTGTACAAGACAGTAGTTTTGGAATTGTTAGTTAGATTACTTGTTGGTTATTACTGCATTGTCGGAACTAGAAGCACAAGCATTTCGCTACACTCGCATTAACATCTGCTAACCATGTGTATGTGACAAATAAAATTTGATTTGATGATCGGCTATGAAAAGCCAACTGACATTTAGTCCTGAGGTGCTGACTTGTTGCACCCTCAACAACTACTGCGATTATCATTATTTGACCATGCTGGTCATTTATGAACATTTGAACATCTTGGCCATGTTCTGTTATAATCTCCACCCGGCACAGCCAGAAGAGGACTGGCCACCCCTCATAGCCTGGTTCCTCTCTACGTTTCTTGCTAGGTTTTGGCCTTTCTAGGGAGTTTTTCTTAGCCACCGTGCTTCTACACCTGCATTGCTTGCTGTTTGGGGTTTTAGGCTGGGTTTCTGTACAGCACTTTGAGATATCAGCTGATGTAAGAAGGGCTATATAAATACATTTGCTTTGATTAGTTTCCTGTCTCTCTGTGCCAGTTCGTCTTGTATGTTTGTCAAGTCGACTTGCGTGTTCTTCCCGTACTCCTTTTGCTATTCTCTTTTTGATAGTCTTCCCGGTTTTGACCCCTGCCAGACTCTGGACTACTTTCCCGCCTGCCTGGTCATCCTGCCTGCCCTGACCTTGATTCTGCCTACCCTTCGGTACTTTTGCCCGTCCACGACCAATCTCTTGCTTTACCCCATTGTATTAATAAATATTGTACGACTCCAACCATCTGCCTCCTGTGTCTGCATCTGGGTCTCGCATTGTGTCATGATATTGTTGACTGCTGCTTCCATTTTTTTTCCTTGTATTGCCACTGATATATCATCAAATGAATTATCTAAGTGAGTCTCAGAAATGGCTAATATATAAATGTTATCTTAAATTAGCAAGTTATTGATTTCATGAACCTTATTTCAAAGGCTACATATATTAATATGGGCTATTTTCAGCCCTTTCCTGGGTAGCTTATCAGAGATAGACATAATATGGAAAAGAGCAAACAAAGCAAGGGAAAGACATATACATTCAGCAGTCCATTAATCAGTTGGTGTGTGTGTGTGTGTGTGTGTGTGTGTGTGTGTGTGTGTGTGTGATGCAAGGGTTGAAGCTACAAACTCATAGAGAGGGAGAGAGAGAGAGAGAGAGAAGGTATGAGTAAGAGAGGGAGAGAGTAAGAAAAAGAGGGAGAGTAAGATAAATATTAAGAGAGCGATAGAGAATAAGAGAGGGAGAAAGGTAAAGAGAGAGTAAGAGATAGAAAGTGTGTGTGTGTGAGAGAAAGAGTCAGAGAGGAAGTGGAAGAGAGAGAGACCTAGGAGGTGCAGCAGAAGTTGTGTGATTGTATCAGTGTGTCCCAAAGCAACAGTACTCTGAGGCTGAAGCAGAGCAGCAGGTTCTATCATCTGTCAGGCAACAGTCTGCAGGTTACGGTAAGAAACTCTATGTATATATGAACAAACCTCTGGATACTGAATGGTATTAAATTAGTTACTTTATATTTACCATTGATTTAGCTGCCCTTCTTGAACAGGGCTCCCTTGTGGTCTGCTGACTTCAATAGGAAACCCTTAATCTACTGTTTGATAATGCCATCCCTCAGTCACTGTTTAAACTGGAACAACTTCTTATTAGGTAAAGTGTCTGAGCAAAGATGACATGTCTAAGGCCATAAATATGTCAACACCTAGGGAGCAATGCTTACTGGTTCACACTGTGTTAGTAAATCAATAGGTTTGGATTTTTTTTATTTAAATAGGCTAAGTCAGTTAAGAACAAATTCTTATTTACAATGACAGCCTACAGGGGACTGCCTTGTTCAGGGGCAGAACAACAGATTGTTTTACCTGGTCAGCTCGGGATTCAATCCAGCAACCTTTCAGTTTCTGGCCCAACACTCCAACCACTAGGCTACCTGCCACCCCAGGTGTTTGGCTGAGCTGCGTGTGTGAGATTAGAAACTTAAGGTGTGTGAGTCTGACCTAGGACAGACAGACAGGCCGGCACACCTATATAGAGATAGGCAGACAGACAGACTGCTAAGTTGCAGAACTGAGATGTGTTCAGATGATGATATCTGATTGGTGGTTTTACAGCAGTGTAGAAACCTATCATTTTAATGTCATATGTTGAACAATGTTGAACATCCTTTTACCCTCTGTATATAATGCTGAACTGTTATGGACTACGGAGTTTCTCTAAGCTCTCAATTCGGGGCGGCATGATGAGTTTCATGCCAAAATTTTCATACAAGGGACTTCCGCACCAAAAATTATTTTATGATGCTGCATAAATGATGTAATATGCCTGGGAGATATGTATACTGTAGCTAAGAAAGTAATACTAAGTGTATGTTGTGTAGTAAGCTTGTCACGCCCTGACCTTAGTATTCTTTGTTTTCTTTATTATTTTGGTTAGGTCAGGGTGTGACATGGGTGATATGTGTGTTTTTGTCTCATCTAGGGTGTTTGCACTGTCCAGGTTTTTTTTAGATTTATTGGGTTGTTTCCATCTAGGTGTTTATGTAGGTCTATGGTTGCCTAGATTGGTTCTCAATTAGAGGCAGGTGTTTATCGTTGTCTCTGATTGGGAACCATATTTAGGCAGCCTTCCTCTTTGGGTATTTTGTGGGTTATTGTCTATGTTATGTTGCACCTTAGCACATTGTTTATATAGTGGTCACGCTCGTCTTATCGTTTTGTTGTTTTTGTTTAAGTGTTCTTCGTGTTCTTCCTACAATAAAGAGGAATGTATTCTAATCACGCTGCGCTTTGGTCCACTCCATACGACGATCGTGACAGAACAACCCACCAACCAAGGACCAAACAGCGTGGTAACGGACAGCAACAACTTCCGGCGCCGACAGAGATGGCCGCCTCGCTTCGCGTTCCTAGGAAACTATGCAGTGTTTTGTTTTTTTACGTGTTATTTCTTACATTGGTACCCCAGGTCATCTTAGGTTTCATTACATACAGTCGAGAAGAACTACTGAACATAAGAGCAGCGTCAACTCACCATCAGTACTACCAAGAATATGACTTTCGCGAAGCGAATCCTGTGCTCTGCCTTTCACCCAGGACAACGGAATGGATCCCAGCCGGCGACCCAAAAAAACGAAGCGGTCTTCTGGTCAGACTCCGGAGACGGGCACATCGTGTACCACTCCCTAGCATTCTTCTCGCCAATGTCCAGTCTCTTGACAACAAGGTTGATGAAATCCGAGCAAGGGTAGCATTCCAGAGGGACATCAGAGACTGTAATGTTCTTTGCTTCACGGAAACATGGCTCACTGGAGAGACGCTATCGGAGTCGGTGCAGCCAACTGGTTTCTCCACGCATCGCGCCGACAGAAACAAACATCTTCCTGGTAAGAAGAGGGGCTATGCTTCATGGTTAACGTGACGTGGTGTGATCATAACAACATAGAGGTACTCAAGTCCTTCTGTTCACCTGATTTAGAATTCCTCACAATCAAATGTCGACCGCATTATCTACCAAGGGAATTCTCTTCGATTATAATCACAGCCGTATATATTCCCCCCCCAAGCAGACACATCGATGGCTCTGAACAAACTTTATTTGACTCTTTGGAAACTGGAATCCATTTATCCGGAGGCTGCATTCATTGTAGCTGGGGATTTTAACAAGGCTAATCTGAAAACAAGACTCCCTAAATTTTATCAGCATATCAATTGCGCAACCAGGGCTGGAAAAAACTTGGATCATTGCTATTCTAACTTCCGCGACGCATATAAGGCCCTGCCCCGCCCTCCTTTCGGAAAAGCTGACCACGACTCCATTTTGTTGATCCCTGCCTACAGACAGAAACTAAAACAAGAAGCTCCCGCGCTGAGGTCTGTTCAACGCTGGTCCGACCAATCTGATTCCACACTCCAAGACTGCTTCCATCACGTGGACTGGGATATGTTTCGTATTCCGTCAGACAACAACATTGACGAATACGCTGATTCGGTGAGCGAGTTCATTAGAACGTGCGTTGAAGATGTCGTTCCCATAGCAACGATTAAAACATTCCCAAACCAGAAACCGTGGATTGATGGCAGCATTCGCGTGAAACTGAAAGCCCGAACCACTGCTTTTCATCAGGGCAAGGTGACTGGAAACATGACCGAATACAAACAGTGTAACTATTCCCTCCGCAAGGCAATCAAACAAGCTAAGCGTCAGTATAGAGACAAAGTAGAATCTCAATTCAACGGCTCAGACACAAGAGGTATGTGGCAGGGTCTACCGTCAACCACGAATTACAAAAAGAAAACCAGCCCTGTCACGGACCAGGATGTCTTGTTCCCAGGCAGACTAAATCACTTTTTTGCCCGCTTTGAGGACAATACAGTGCCACTGACACGGCCCGCAACTAAAACATCCGGACTCTCCTTCACTGCAGCCGACGTGAGGAAAACATTTAAACGTGTCAACCCTCTGAAGGCTGCAGGCCCAGACGGCATCCCCAGCCGCGCCCTCGGAGCATGCGCAGACCAGCTGGCTGGTGTGTTTACGGACATATTCAATCAATCCCTATCCTAGTCTGTTGTTCCCACATGCTTCAAGAGGGCCTCCATTGTTCCTGTTCCCAAGAAAGCTAAGGTAACTGAGCTAAACGACTACCACCCCGTAGCACTCACTTCCGTCATCATGAAGTGCTTTGAGAGGCTAGTCAAGGACCATATCACCTCCACCCTACCTGACACGCTAGACCCACTCCAATTTGCTTACCGCCCAAATAGGTCCACAGACGATGCAATCTCAACCACACTGCACACTGCCCTAACCCATCTGGACAAGAGGAATACCTATGTGAGAATGCTGTTCATCGACTACAGCTCGGCATTTAACACCATAGTGCCCTCCAAGATCGTCATCAAGCTCAAGACACTGGGTCTCGACCCCGCCCTGTGCAACTGGGTACTGGACTTCCTGACGGGCCGCCCCCAGGTGGTGAGGGTAGGCAACAACATTTCCACCCCGCTGATCCTCAACACTGGGGCCCCACAAGGGTGCGTTCTGAGCCCTCTCCTGTACCTCCTATTCACCCACGACTGCGTGGCCATGCACGCCTCCAACTCAATCATCAAGTTTGCGGACGACACAACAGTGGTAGGCTTGATTACCAACAACGACGAGACGGCTTACAGGGAGGAGGTGAGGGCCCTCGGAGTGTGGTGTCAGGAAAATAACCTCACACTCAACGTCAACAAAATTAAGGAGATGATTGTGGACTTCAGGAAACAGCAGAGGGAACACCCCCCTATCCACATCGATGGAACAGTAGTGGAGAGGGTAGTAAGTTTTAAGTTCCTCGGCGTACACATCACAGACAAACTGAAATGGTCCACCCACACAGACAGCATCGTGAAGAATGCGCAGCAGTGCCTCTTCAACCTCAGGAGGCTGAAGAAATTTGGCTTGTCACCAAAAGCACTCACAAACTTCTACAGATGCACAATCGAGAACATCCTGTCGGGCTGTATCACCGCCTGGTACGGCAACTGCTCCGCCCACAACCGTAAGGCTCTCCAGAGGTTAGTGAGGTCTGCACAACGCATCACCGGGGGCAAACTACCTGTCCTCCAGGATACCTACACCACCCGATGTCACAGGAAGGCCATAAAGATCATCAAGGACAACAACCACCCGAGCAACTGCCTGTTCACCCCGCTATCATCCAGAAGGCGAGGTCAGTACAGGTGCATCAAAGCTGGGACCGAGAGACTGAAAACAGCTTCTATCTCAAGGCCATCAGACTGTTAAACAGCCACCACTAACATTGAGTGGCTGCTGCCAACACACTCAACTCCAGCCACTTTAATAATGGGAATTGATGGGAAATTATATAAAATATATCACTAGCCACTTTATACAATGCTACCTAATATAAGGTTTACATAACCTACATTATTAATCTCATATGTATATGTATATACTGTACTCTATATCATCTACTGCATCTTTATGTAATACATGTATCACTAGCCACTTTAACTATGCCACTTTGTTTACATACTCATCTCATATGTATATACTGCACTCAATACCATCTACTGTATCTTGCCTATGCCGCTCTGTACCATCACTCATTCATATATCTTTATGTACATATTCTTTATCCCCTTACACTTGTTTCTATAAGGTAGTAGTTTTGGAATTGTTAGCTAGATTACTTGTTGGTTATTACTGCATTGTCGGAACTAGAAGCACAAGCATTTCACTACACTCGCATTAACATCTGCCAACCATGTGTATGTGACAAATAAAATTTGATTTGATTTGATCAAAGGACTTCTGGACTTGGGAGGACATTCTGGACGGCAAAGGACCCTGGGCACAGCCAGGGGAATATCGTCATCCCAAAGCAGAGCTTGAGGCAGCGAAAGCAGAGAGGCGCCGGTATGAGGAGGCAGCATGGCGGCGCGGCTGAAAGCCCGAGTGGCAGCCCCAAAAATGTATTGGGGGAGGGCGAAGTCAGGTAGGAGACCTGCTCCAGCTCCCCATGTTTACCTTAGAGAGAGAGGGCATTGTACCGGGCAGGCAACGTGTTATGCGGTGGAGCGCACGGTGTGCATAGCCCGGTGCGGTACATTCCAGCTCCTCGTATCGGCAAGGCTAGAGTGGGCATCGAGCCAGGTGCCATAAAGCCGGCTCTACGCATCTGGTCTCCAGTGCGTCTCGGACAAGCATACATGGCACCAGCCTTATGCATGGGGTCCCCGGTTTGCCTGCACAGCCCAGTGCGGGCTATTCCACCTCGCCGCACTGGCCTGACTACGGGGAGCATTCAACCAGGTAAAGTTGGGCAGGCTTGGTGCTTCAGATCTCCAGTGCGCCTTCTTGGTCCGGTCTATCCGGTGCCATCTCCACGCCAAGCCCTCCAGAGGCAGCCCCCCGTACCGGGCTTCCTGTGCGTCGCCAGAGCCCAGTTCCTCCTGTTCTTCCTCGCCGCACTCGCCCTGAGGTGCGTGTCCTCGGCCCAGTACCACAAGTGCCGGCTGTCCTGAGCTGCCAGAGTCTCCCGTCTGTCCTGAGCCGCCAGAGTCTCCCGTCTGTCCTGAGCCGCCAGAGTCTCCCGTCTGTCCTGAGCCGCCAGAGTCTCCCGTCTGTCCTGAGCCGCCAGAGTCTCCCGTCTGTCCTGAGCCGCCAGAGTCTCCCGTCTGTCCTGAGCCGCCAGAGTCTCCCGTCTGTCCTGAGCCGCCAGAGTCTCCCGTCTGTCCTGAGCCGCCAGAGTCTCCCGTCTGTCCTGAGCCGCCAGAGTCTCCCGTCTGTCCTGAGCCGCCAGAGTCTCCCGTCTGTCCTGAGCCGCCAGAGTCTCCCGTCTGTCCTGAGCCGCCAGAGTCTCCCGTCTGTCCTGAGCCGCCAGAGTCTCCCGTCTGTCCTGAGCCGCCAGAGTCTCCCGTCTGTCCTGAGCCGCCAGAGTCTCCCGTCTGCCCTGAGCCGCCATAGTCTCCCGTCTGCCCTGAGCCGCCATAGTCTCCCAGTCAGCCCTGAGCCGCCAGAGTCTCCCAGTCAGCCCTGAGCCGCCAGAGTCTCCCAGTCAGCCCTGAGCCGCCAGAGTCTCCAAGTCAGCCCTGAGCCGCCAGAGTCTCCCAGTCAGCCGTGAGCCGCCAGAGTCTCCCAGTCAGCCGTGAGTCGCCAGAGTCTCCCAGTCAGCCCTGAGCCGCCAGAGTCTCCCAGTCAGCCCTGAGCCGCCAGAGTCTCCCAGTCAGCCCTGAGCCGCCAGAGTCTCCCAGTCAGCCCTGAGCCGCCAGAGTCTCCCAGTCAGCCCTGAGCCGCCAGAGTCTCCCGTCTGCCCTGAGCCGCCAGAGTCTCCCAGTATTTACCCCTCTTAATTTCGCATACTGTTCTAGCTTGGTGGTGCACATGTAGCCTATAACCTGTTTTAGAGAAATGTAATCATTGAATATTGTAAGAGCTTTAATTTTCTGCTTATATGCCCCCTTTATTTATCCTACGGTTCTGACTTGGTGTACAGGGAGAACACTGTAAGAATGGCCCATGTTCTGAATTCTGTCACTATACATTTCAAAAGTGCTGAACAAATAGCTATATTGACTACGTCCGTTCTCGCTTGCTCATTAATGTCTTAATCGAAATTTCGGATTGCCTCTTATCCGTTTGTCGTAGCCTTATGCCATAGTTTGTACATCTCAATTGTCAGTAGAAACCACATTTGTTAAAGCAAGTCAGCCATATCAGCTATTTTTTTAAGGCAGTAAATGAGGCTGAATGAAGTGTTTGGCTGCCAGACAAGGATCCGCTGAAAGCCAGGTGTGACAGTGATAAGGTGTTGGGACTCTGCTGTTGGGACTCTGCTGATAGCCAGGTGTAGCAGTGGTAAGGTGTTGGGACTCTGCTGTTGGGACTTTATGTTGGCCCTAACAGTTTGTGGGCTTTGCTGGCATGCATCCCAAATTTTTTTTTTTGGGGGGGGGGGCGCACCAAGATATACATGCTAAAATTACCACTGCTCTGATTTCAGATCTCCACATAGTTTTGCCAGCAGGTGTGAGCACGCTGGATGTGGTTTGATGTAGTTTACAATCAAAGTTACCTGCTGCAGTAGATCTGAGTTCTGTGCTCAGCTCTTTTGCCGCCAGTTGCTCTCGGTTTATCATACAATGCATCCAGTCTGGGGTCAGTCTGGGGTCAGGTGTATCATACAATGTATCCATTCTGGGGTCAAGTTTATCATACAATGCATCCAGTCTGGGGTCAGTCTGGGGTCAGATTTATCATACAATGCATCCAGTCTGGGGTCAGGTGTATCATACAATGCATCCAGTCTGGGGTCAGGTTTATCATACAATGCATCCAGTCTGGGGTCAGTCTGGGGTCAGGTTTATCATACAATGCATCCAGTCTGGGGTCAGTCTGGGGTCAGGTGTATCATACAATGCATCCAGTCTGGGGTCAGTCTGGGGTCAGGTTTATCATACAATGCTTCCAGTATGGGGTCAGTCTGGGGTCAGATTTATCATACAATGCATCCAGTCTGGGGTCAGGTTTATCATACAATGCATCCATATGGCAGAGGGAGACAAATTCATAACTAGAGTGCAGAACAACACCACAAAAGGATTTACTATAACACTACAGGTGTTATTTAACTACAAGTTAAATAAAATAAAACAATTCAAAGGACTTTATTGGCATGGTGATCATGTTGACATTGTCAAACCAAGAGAAAGTGTCATAAATCTTAATCTTACTGCCATATCAGCTATTTTTTAAGGCAGTAAATGAGGCTGAATGAAGTGTTTGGCTGCCAGACAAGGATCCGCTGAAAGCCAGGTGTGACAGTGGTAAGGTGTTGGGACTCTGCTGTTGGGACTCTGCTGATAGCCAGGTGTAGCAGTGGTAAGGTGTTGGGACTCTGCTGTTGGGACTTTATGTTGGCCCTAACAGTTTGTGGGCTTTGCTGGCATGCATCCCAAAATTTTTTTTTTTGGGGGGGGGGGGGGCGCACCAAGATATACATGCTAAAATTACCACTGCTCTGATTTCAGATCTCCACATAGTTTTGCCAGCAGGTGTGAGCACGCTGGATGTGGTTTGATGTAGTTTACAATCAAAGTTACCTGCTGCAGTAGATCTGAGTTCTGTGCTCAGCTCTTTTGCCGCCAGTTGCTCTCGGTTTATCATACAATGCATCCAGTCTGGGGTCAGTCTGGGGTCAGGTGTATCATACAATGCATCCATTCTGGGGTCAGGTTTATCATACAATGCATCCAGTCTGGGGTCAGTCTGGGGTCAGGTGTATCATACAATGCATCCAGTCTGGGGTCAGTCTGGGGTCAGTCTGGGGTCAGATTTATCATACAATGCATCCAGTCTGGGGTCAGGTTTATCATACAATGCATCCAGTCTGGGGTCAGTCTGGGGTCAGGTGTATCATACAATGCATCCAGTCTGGGGTCAGTCTGGGGTCAGGTTTATCATACAATGCTTCCAGTATGGGGTCAGTCTGGGGTCAGATTTATCATACAATGCATCCAGTCTGGGGTCAGGTTTATCATACAATGCATCCATAAGGCAGAGGGAGACAAATTCATAACTAGAGTGCAGAAAAACACCACAAAAGGATTTATAACACTACAGGTGTTCATTTAATATTTTTGGGGCGGCAGGTAGCCTGGTGGTTAGAGCGTTGGGCCAGTAACCAGAAGGTTGCTGGATCGAATCCCCCAGTGCTGACAAGGTAAAAATATGTTGTACTGCCCCTGAACAAGGCAGTTAACCCACTGTTCCTAGGCCGTCATTGTAAATAAAAATGTATTCTTAACTGACTTGCCAAGTTAAATAAAACAATTCAAAGGACTTTATTGGCATGGTGATCATGTTGACATTGTCAAACGAAGAGAAAGTGTCATAAATCTTAATCTTACTGCCTTTGCTGTACATAGATTTTTCTATTGTGTTATTGATTTGTTTGTTTATCCAATGTGTAACTCTGTGTTGTTTTTGTCGCACTGCTTTGCTTTATCTTGGTCAGGTCGCAGTTGCAAATGATAACCTGTTCTCAACTGGCCTACCTGGTTAAATAAAGGTGAAATAAAATAATAATAAAAGTGGCCCTTCACACGATACCATCTGACCTCACTGGACTAGAAAATCACGTCTCTCTCTCTCTCCCTCTCTCTCGCTCTCTCCCTCTGTATCTCTCTCTCTCTCTCTCTCTCTCTCTCTCTCTCTCTCTCCCCCATCTAGCTTCAGAGTTTGTTATGTTAGGTGACCTAAACTGGGATATGCTTAACACCCCGGCAGTCCTACAATCTAAGCTAGATGCCCTCAATCTCACACAAATCATCAAGGAACCCACCAGGTACAACCCTAAATCTGTAAACAAGGGCACCCTCATAGACATTATACTGACCAACTGGCCCTCCAAATAAACCTCTGCTGTCTTCAACCAGGATCTCAGCGATCACTGCCTCATTGCCTGTATCCGCTACGGATCCGCAGTCAAACGACCACCCCTCATCACTGTCAAACGCTCCCTAAAACACCTGGCCCGGGTATCCTGGAAGGATATTGACCTCATCCCGTCAGTTGAGGATGCCTGGTAATTCTTTAAAAGTAACTTCCTCACCATCTTAGATAAGCATGCTCCGTTCAAAAAATGCAGAACGAAGAACAGATATAGCCCTTGGTTCACTCCAGACCTGATCGAAAACTTCAAGTATTTCTCTCGATTGTGCATCTGTAAAAGTTTGTGAGGGTTTTAGGTGACAGGCCAAATTTCTTCAGCCTCCTGAGGTCGAAGAGGCGCTATTGCGCCTTCTTCACCACGATATCTGTGTGGGTGGACCATTTCAGTTTGTCCGTGATGTGTACGCCAAGGAACTTAAAACTTTACACCTTCTCCACTACTGTCCCGCCAATGTGTATAGGAGGGGGTGGACCCTCTGCTGTTTCCTGAAGTCCACGATCATCTCCTTTGTTTTGTTGACATTGGGTGAGAGGTTATTTTCCTGACCCTCACCTCCTCCTGTCTCGTTGTTGGTAATCAAGCCTATCACTGTAGTGTAATCTGCAAACTTGATGATTTGAGTTGGAGGTGTGCATGGCCACGCAGTCATGGTTGAACAGGGAGTACAGGAGATGGCTGAGAACGCACCCTTGTGGGGCCCCAGTGTTGAGGATCAGTGGGGTGGAGATGTTGTTTCCTACCTTCACCACCTGGGAGTGGTCCGTCGAAAAAGTCCAGGACCCAGTTGCACATGGCGGGGCCAAGACCCAGGGACTCAAGCTTGATGAGTTTGGAGGGTACTATGGTTTTAAATACTGAGCTGTGGTCAATGAACAGCATTCTTACATAGGTATTCTTCTTGTCCAGATGGGATAGGGCAGTGTGCAGCCGATTGCATCGTCTGTGGACCTTTTGGGGCGGTAATCAAATTGGAGTGGGTCGAGGGTATCAGGTAGGGTGGAGGTGATATGATCCTTGACTAGTCTCTCAAAGCACTTCATGATGACAGAAGTGAGTGCTATCCCCATAGCACACGATAGTCATTTAGTTCAGTTACGTTTGCTTTCTGGGAACAGGAACAATGGTGGCCCTCTTGAAGCATGTGGGGACAACAGACCGGGATAGCGATTGATTGAAAATGTCCATAAACACACCAGCCAGCTGGTCTGCGCATGCTCTGAGGACGCGGTTAGGGATGCCGTCTTCCCCGGCAGCCTTCAGAGGGTTAACACGTTTAAATGTTTTACTCACGTCGGCCATGGAGAAGGAGAGCCCACAGTCTTTGGTCGCGGGCCATGTCGGTGGCACTGTATTGTCCTCAAAGCGTGCAAAGAAGTTGTTTAATTTGTCTGGGAGCAAGACGTCGGTGTCCACGATGGGCCTGGTTTTCTTTTTGTTATTTGTTAAGAAAAAGTTTCAGCTTTTCTAGTAAGATGTTAGGGGACAAGCAGACACGTCTGGAAGTCATGTGTATTGTAAGAGCCTTCACAAAAGCTCACAAGGTACCGATGGACCTCAGACATATTCTTCATCAAGAGGTCGAGCTATACCCCTTGGGGCAACGTTACAGGGAACAAGGGCACAAATTAAATGGGGCCAAACAATCAATTGTAGTTGAACTACCAGGAGGACCAGTGTTCTGGACTACAGCTAACATTGTAGTTAAACTACCAGGAGGACCAGTGTTCTGGACGACAGCTTACATTGTAGTTAAACTACCAGGAGGACCAGTGTTCTGGACGACAGCTTACATTGTAGTTAAAATACCAGGAGGACCAGTGTTCTGGACTACAGCTAACATACTAGTTAAACTACCAGGAGGACAAGTGTTCTGGACTACAGCTAACATTGTAGTTAAACTACCAGGAGGACCAGTGTTCTGGACTACAGCTAACATTGTAGTTAAACTACCAGGAGGACCACGGTTCTGGCCTCCAGCTAACATTGTAGTTAAACTACCAGGAGGACCAGTGTTCTGGCCTACAGCTTACATTGTAGTTAAACTACCAGGAGGACCAGTGTTCTGGACTACAGCTAACATTGTAGTTAAACTACCAGGAGGACCAGTGTTCTGGACTACAGCTAACATTGTAGTTAAACTACCAGGAGGACCAGTGTTCTGGACTACAGCTAACATTGTAGTTAAACTACCAGGAGGACCAGTGTTCTGGACTACAGCTAACATTGTAGTTAAACTACCAGGAGGACCACTGTTCTGGCCTACAGCTAACATTGTAGTTAAACTACCAGGAGGACCAGTGGGCACCAGGAGGACTAGTGGGCTGGACTGCAGCTAACATTGAATTTAAACTACCAGGAGGACCAGTGGTCTGGCCTCCAGCTAACATTGTAGTTGAACCACCAGGAGGTATATAGTTTATATTGTTTAAATGTAGTTTATATTGTTTGAATTACTTGTATAGCTTATTTAGTGGACAGATGATCATGAATGACAACATCTATCTAGATGTATTGTACATGTCCTCTGCCTACAAACATCTTAAGTGTGTCCCAAATGGCACCCTGGAAAACACTAGTCTACTATGAAGAGAATGGGCACTCTATTCAACCTGGGGCCTGGACAAACACACTAACACACGCACACGCACACACACACTTCCTTGTACCTGAGCAGGATGTTTGTCTATGTCTTATATTTCCCAGCTGTTTACTGAAAAACTGTAATCTCAGAGGTGAAACAAAATGAAAAGTGAGGTGTCAGGTGTTTAACATAGCTACTAACAGGATGTCTGTCAGGTCAGGTGTTTAACATAGCTACTAGCAGGATGTCTGTCAGGTGTTTAACATAGCTACTAACAGGATGTCAGGTCAGGTTAGGTGTTTAACATAGCTACTAACAGGATGTCTGTCAGGTGTTTAACATAGCTACTAGCAGGATGTCTGTCAGGTGTTTAACATAGCTACTAACAGGATGTCAGGTCAGGTTAGGTGTTTAACATAGCTACTAGAAGGATGTCTGTCAGGTGTTTAACATAGCTACTAACAGGATGTCTGTCAGGTCAGGTGTTTAACATAGCTACTAGCAGGATGTCTGTCAGGTGTTTAACATAGCTACTAACAGGATGTCTGTCAGGTGTTTAACATAGCTACTAGCAGGATGTCAGGTCAGGTTAGGTGTTTAACATAGCTACTAGAAGGATGTCTGTCAGGTCAGGTGTTTAACATAGCTACTAGCAGGATGTCTGTCAGGTGTTTAACATAGCTACTAGCAGGATATCTGTCAGGTCAGGTGTTTAACATAGCTACTAGCAGGATGTCTGTCAGGTGTTCAACATAGCTACTATCAGGATGTCTGTCAGGTGTTTAATATAGCTACTAGCAGGATGTCTGTCAGGTGTTTAACATAGCTACTAACAGGATGTCTGTCAGGTGTTTAACATAGCTACTAGCAGGATGTCAGGTCAGGTTAGGTGTTTAACATAGCTACTAGAAGGATGTCTGTCAGGTCAGGTGTTTAACATAGCTACTAACAGGATGTCTGTCAGGTGTTTAACATAGCTACTAGCAGGATGTCTGTCAGGTCAGGTGTTTAACATAGCTACTAGCAGGATGTCTGTCAGGTCAGGTGTTTAACATAGATACTAGCAGGATGTCTGTCAGGTGTTTAACATAGCTACTATCAGGATGTCTGTCAGGTGTTTATTATAGCTACTAGCAGGATGTCTGTCAGGTGTTTAACATAGCTACTAACAGGATGTCTGTCAGGTGTTTAACATAGCTACTAACAGGATGTCTGTCAGGTGTTTAACATAGCTACTAGCAGGATGTCTGTCAGGTCAGGTGTTTAACATAGCTACTAGCAGGATGTCTGTCAGGTCAGGTGTTTAACATAGATACTAGCAGGATGTCTGTCAGGTGTTTAACATAGCTACTAACAGGATGTCTGTCAGGTGTTTAACATAGCTACTAACAGGATGTCTGTCAGGTCAGGTGTTGAACATAGCTACTAACAGGATGTCTGTCAGGTCAGGTGTTTAACATAGATACTAGCAGGATGTCTGTCAGGTGTTTAACTTAGCTACTAACAGGATGTCTGTCAGGTCAGGTGTTGAACATAGCTACTAACAGGATGTCTGTCAGGTCACGTGTTTAACAAATAGCATTCTAGTTTGCTCAGTTTTTTTTGTTGATTCTATCCAATATGTCAAGTAATTCTCTTTTTGTTTTCTCATGATTTGGTTGGGTCTAACTGTGTTGCTGTCCTGGGGCTCTGTGGGGTCTGTTTGTGTTTGTGAACAGAGCCCCAGGATCAGCTTGCTTAGGGGCCTCTTCTCCAGGTTCATCTCTCTGTAGGTGATAGCTTTGTTGTGTTTTTTGCCAAATATAACCACACACTTGTTTGTGTACATTAATTTTATAGGTTTGTCCCCCAACAACACTTTCCATCAATTTGTATTACAGACCCTTATGACAAATTGAGTCAAAATATTTTTTGAAATCAACAAAGCATGAGAAGAATTTGCCTTGGCTTTGGTTTGTTTGTCAGTTAGGGTGCACATGGTGAATATGTGGGCTGTCATACGGTAATTTGGTAAAAAGCCCATTTGACATTTGCTCAATACATTATTTTCATGAGGAAATGTACGAGTCTGCTGTTAATTATAAAGCAGAGGATTTTCGCAAGGTTGCTGTTGATGCATATCCCACAGTAATTATTGGGGTCAAATTTGTCTCCACTTTTGTGGAGTTGGGTGATCAGTCCTTGGTTCCAAACATTGGGGAACATGCCAGAGCTAAAGTAAAAATTAAACAGTTAAATTATAGCCAATTGGAATTTGTGGTTTGTATATTTAATCATGTCATTGACGATACCATCAACACCACAGTTATTTTGGGGTTGGGTTTGTATTTTGTCCTGTTACCAGGACTCAGTCTAAGATGCAAGAGGTGGATAGTACGAGTCTCAGAAGCAGGAGTTGTGACCCATTTTTGTGTCTAGGGGGACATATGGGGGAGGGAATGATGTCACCTCCAGGTAGGTGTTTGTTCCACTGTGTGCTGAGGGTGTCGTGTTCTTGTCCAGTTCTGGCATTTCAATCGCCACAGACTAGTGCATGTCCCTGGGCCTGGAAATTATTGATTTCCCCCTCCAGGATGGAGAAGCTGTCTTCATTAAAGTATGGGGATTCTAGTGGTGGGATATAGGTAGTACAGAGGAGGACATTTTTCTCTTTTGAGATCATCGCCTTTTAATTTTCTAGCCAAATGTAAAATGCTCCTGTTTTGACTAATTTAATAGAGTGAGTTAGGTCTGCTCTATACCAAATTAGCATACCACCTGAGTCCCTTCCCTGTTTCACACTTGGTAGTTTGGTGGATGGGACTACCTGAGAGCCCAGTTTCCGTCTGGGTCATTTGTGTGTTTTATTATGTGGCTGATGGGGGGTACTCAGGGGTGAGTGGGATCCCCTGGGCTTGGGGTTCTTCATTTGTCTGTCCTGCTGTGATGTGGAGGCTATGGTCAGAGTTTGGATTGGGCTGTTCTGCTGGCTTTTCTGTGGGGGTGGCCAGCTCTCTAATGGGTTGTTCTGTCACACGTAGGTGTTCTAACCTTCTCCTCGATCACTTTCACCTGCTCTGTCCAGAGTGCAGACATGTCTCTCTCCAGCTCCAGCTCTGCAGGTCTGGTTGAAAGGATGATGTTTAGCTGGACTAATTGTTTTGGTGCTGACTGGAGTGTGTTCACCTGCTGGTCCAGCTCCACCTGCCTTACCTCCAGCTGGGTGAATGTATCCTTAATTTCAATGAGGTAGTAGTGCTCTGTGCTGGGAGGTTGACTCATCTTTGGAGTTGTATAATGAAGAGGTCTGGTCTGATATGCTCAGGATGTGTGTATCTTTCTCAATAGAGAGCATATCCTGCTGAGCTCTCTCTTTGATTATGTGAAAGTCTAGATGAAAATGTTTGGGGTTCCCCAATACCATTACTGTTACAGAATTGTACAGGATTGTCCCATTTCTATGGCAGTCATCAAGAAGTGTCTTGATTTTTCCATAAGGAGCTTATTATTTTTTACTATTTCCATGACTCAACAACAGACCTGACTCAATAGATGTTACTGTCAGAACAGAACAGACCTGACTCAATAGATGTTACTGTCAGAACAGAACAGACCTGACTCAGTAGATGTTACTGTCAGAACAGAACAGTACTGACCCAATAGATGTTACTGTCAGAACAGAAAATACCTGACTCAATAGATGTTACTGCCAGAACAGAACAGACCTGACTCAATAGATGTTACTGTCAGAACAGAACATACCTGACTCAGTAGATGTTACTGTCAGAACAGAACAGTACTGACCCAATAGATGTTACTGTCAGAACAGAAAATACCTGACTCAATAGATGTTACTGCCAGAACAGAACAGACCTGACTCAATAGATGTTACTGTCAGAACAGAACATACCTGACTCAGTAGATGTTACTGTCAGAACAGAACAGTACTGACCCAATAGATGTTACTGTCAGAACAGAACAGACCTTACTCAATAGATGTTACTGTCAGAACAGAACAGACCTGACTCAATAGATGGTACTGTCAGAACATAACAGACCTTACTCAATAGATGTTACTGTCAGAACAGAACAGACCTGACTCAATAGATGGTACTGTCAGAACATAACAGTACTGACCCAATAGATGTTACTGTCAGAACAGAACAGTACTGACCCAATAGATGTTACTCTCAGAACAGAACAGACCTGACTCAATAGATGTTACTGTCAGAACAGAACAGTACTGACCCAATAGATGTTACTGTCAGAACAGAACATTACTGACCCAATAGATGTTACTGTTAGAACAGAACAGTACTGACTAAATAGATGTTACTGTCAGAACAGAACAGTACTGACTCAATAGATGTTACTGTCAGAACAGAACAGTACTGACTCAATAGATGTTACTGTCAGAACAGAACAGTACTGACCCAATAAATGTTACTGTCAGAACAGAACAGTCCTGACTCAATAGCTGTTCTCTTCTCCTCGGAACTGACACAATGCCAAGCGTCGTCTGGAGTGGTGTAAAGCTTACGCCATTGGACTCTTGAGCTGTGGAAACACTTTCTCTGGTATGATGAATAAACGCTTCACCATCTGGCAGTCTGATGGACAATTCTGGGATTTGCAGATGCCAGGAGAACGCTACCTGCTCCAATGCATAGTGCCAACTGTAAAGTTTGGTGGGGCTGTTTTTCATGGTTTGGGCCCCTTAGTTCCAGTGAAGGGAAATATTAACACTAAAGCATACAATTACATTGTAAACAATTATGTGCTTCTGTAACGGATGTGAAATGGCTAGCTTAGTTAGCGGTGGTGCGCGCTAAATAGCGTTTCAATCGGTGACGTCACTTGCTCTGAGACCTTGAAGTAGTAGTTCCCCTTGCTCTGCAAGGGCCGCGGCTTTTGTGGAGCGATGGGTAACGATGCTTCGTGGGTGACTGTTGTTGATGTGTGCAGAGGGTCCCTGGTTTGAGCCCGGGTATGGGTGAGGGGACGGTTTAAAGTTATACTGTTTAAAGTTATACACTTCCAACTTTGTGGCAACAGTTTGGATTAGGCCCTTTCCTGTTTCAGCATGACAATGCCCCTGTGCACGAAGCGAGGTCCATACAGAAATAGTTTGTCGAGATCAGTGTGGAAGAACTTGACTGGTCTGCACAGAGTCCTGACCTCAACCCCATCAAACACCTTTTGGATGAATTGGAACGCTGTCTGTGAACCAGGCCTTATCAGTGCCCGACCTCACTAATGCTCTTGTCGCTGAATGGAAGCAAGAGCCTGCAGCAACGTTCCGACAACTAGACAGTGGGGGCTGTTATAGCAGCAAAGGTGGGGACCAAATTCATATTAATGATTGTGGAATGAGATATTTGATGAGCAGGTTTCCACATACTTTTGGTCTTGTGTATCTACTTCAAAATCACCAGAGCTTTTAAATATCACATTTGTTATTTTACCAGGTAAATTGACTGAGAACACATTCTCATTTACAGCAACAACCTGGGAATAGTTACAGGGGAGAGGAGGGGGATGAATGAGCCAAATGTAAACTGGGGATTATTAGGTGACCGTGATGGTTTGAGGGCCAGATTGGGAATTTAACCAGGACACCAGGGTTAACACCCTTACTCTACTCTTACCTCTATTCTAATGATAAGTGCCATGGGATCTTTAATGACCTTAGAGAGTCAGAACACCCATTTAACATCCCCCTACACAGGGCAGTGTCCCGAATCATTGCCTTGGGGCATTGGAATATTTTTTTAGACCAGAGGAAAGAGTGCTTCCTACTGGCCTTCCAACACCACTTCCAGCAGCATCTGGTCTCCCATTCAGGGACTGACCAGGACCAAACCTGCTTCAGAAGCAAGCCAGCAGTGGTATGCAGGGTGGTATGCAGCTGGCTCCATTTGGTCAAAGCAAACATAAAACCACTGAATATGACTGGAAAACTGAAAGTGTTTCCTGGTTATGCCCTAGTATGGGATTCCTGTCATTGTTGAAAACACCTCCAACTTTCTTTCATGATGTGCGGAGGCCTACCTGAACTCTGTAGAAACATGTTTTCTCATACTGTCTGTCTTCCTCTCTCTTTATGCTCTCTGTCTGTGTTACAGATATGGATCTAGAGGAGTTTGACAACGTGACTCTGAGGTACAACGTCACCAACTGTCCATCTATCGATGAATTCCGTAACCAGGTAACCATCTGTCTCCCTATCTGACCCCCCCCCCCCCCATGCATAGGCCAGATGCCCACTCATTGATATGCTTCTATTCTATGGCTGTGCAATGAGAGATACCACTAGCCAATCAATCTAACAGAAGCAGCATGTTCAGAGTAACCATGGTCCATGGGTCTATACACATATATATAAATATATATATATATATATATATATATATATATATAAAGGAACTGTACAGTATTTGGAATGAGGATGACTGTACATCGCTTTGCATAAGTGTCTGCAAAATGACATAGCTACCATATAGTCATTACATGGAGAAAAATCAGACCTCTTATCTGAAAATGGATGACCCTCACTGAAACCCTTAACAAAGAGTTGATCTGTTTTGGAATGGGTGGCCAGTAATAAACTGGCCCTGGACATCTCTGATACGTACGCCTCTTGGCGGAGGGAACGCAACACCCTGCTACAACTCAACTCTCCATTGAGTGGAAAAGGTATGTGATCGTAGGTTTTATTAGGATTTATTTTACCTTTATTTATCCAGGTTTTTCTCATTGAGATAACATCTCTTTTCCAAGAGAGACCTGGTCCAATAGCAGCAGGGGGAACAACGTTTCAGACAAAACTATTTACATAAACTAACACAACATTAAACAAAACTATAAACACACATACAGTACAACAATAACATTTTACATTAAAAACACAAACGTCTTGACTAAAAACAGCTGGCCTAAAAACAAATACAATCTTCTATGATATATACATCGATCAAGTGTTTAAACTCCACCAACGAAACTAGATCATCACATTTTAAAATGTTCAGGAGAGAATTCCAGGACCACGGCACTAAGTAACTAAAACTACCATGACCTGTCCTAATTTTTGGTACTGTTAGAAGCAAATGAGAATGGGACCGTAATAGATATGTATTTACTGACCTGACTAAAAAAGAACAGAAATAAAATGGCATTTTACCCAATATGGCCTTATAAATCAGTGTATACAAGTGTTTAAGCCTACAATATGGCCTTATAAATCAGTGTATACCAGTGTTTAAGCCTACAATATGGCCTTAAATCAGTGTATACCAGAGTTTAAGCCTACAATATGGCCTTATAAATCAGTGTATACCAGTGTTTAAGACAACGCAAGGTCAATGACGACCAGCCAATAGGGCTATAGAAATCACAATGATGTGTTAGACGTTTCTGATTTGTAATGAACCTGAGGGCTGCATGATACACTGAATCAAGTGCTCTCAGGGTAGTGGCTGAGGCCTGCATATATATAACATCACTAAAATCTAAAACCGACAGTAATGTACATCATACCAGCTCCTTCCTGGCCTCAAAAGAAAAAGAAGCCTTATGCCGGTAATAAAATCCTATTTTCAGCTTGAGCTTCCTTATCAAGTTCTCTACATACACAGTGAAGCTCAGCTTATCATCAACCCACACACCCAAATATGTGTACACTTTAACTTGCTCTATAGTATGTCCAGCCAATGTGGTAATGACATGATTTGTAACATGCCTGGCATGTGAAAATGCCATGCATTTTGTTTTACCCGAATTTAGAATCAGCTTTAAATCATACAGATTCTGTTGTATGATGTTAAATGCTCGTTGGGTATTTTCAAAGCTAAAGATAAATTACTACCACTTGAATAAAGAACAGTATCATCTGCATAAAAATGAACATCCGCTGTTTCAATTAGATCCCCAATGTTGTTGATATACAAAATGAACAACAGTGGACCCAAAATAGAACCTTGCGGAACACCTGAGCACATCTCTATGGACTCAGATTTATAACCATCCACCATTACACATTGTGTACAATTGTATAGGTTATTTATAAACCAATCTAGTGCAAGTAATTCAACAACATTTTAACTTTTGCACTAACACAGCATGGTCCACGGTGTCAAAAGCCTTTGACAAATCAATAAAAACAGACACACAATGTAACTTCTTATCAAGAGCACAGTGGATGTTATTTAAAACCTTCAATGTTGCTGAAACAGTGCTGTGGCCAGACCTAAAACCTGATTGCATTCCATTTAAGATGTTGTTTTCTCAGAAGAAGACCTTTAGCTGCCTACTAACTAAGGACTCCAGTACCTTTAACAGTACAGACAATTTTGATATGGGTCAATAGTTGTCAAGTAGCGAAGGATCTCCACCTTTCAGGAGAGGCCGTACAAAAGCAGATTTCCATAACTTGGGGATTTCCTTTACATCAAGCGTGAGGTTAAAAATACATGTTAAGGGGGAGCAATGATGTCTGCAGCTAGGTGTAGGGTCTAGATCATCAGGACCAGGGGATTATTTTTTATCAATTTCTTTCAGGGCTTTACACACTTCTGAAACAGAGAAAGATGAAAAAGAGAACCTGGTGAAGGAGTACACAGGGGTGTCAGGTAAATTCATAGGTGGCTCAATTATACCTTTGACCTTTTCAAAAAAACTGCCTGCATCTAAGAAATGCGTATTCAAGGCTTTCAGAATGGAGGTTCTCTCAGTTACAATCTGTGTGTCTACCAACAATTGTTTGGGAAGCTGTGTATCTTTTTTGCACTCCAAACCCTTCATTACTTGCCAAAATTTGGATGGATTATTTACATTTTGTGAAATAGATTTCAGGTAGTGGTCTGCTTTCAATTTACGGATCATAGCCACACCCATATTTCGAAGACGTTTAAAAGTAATTCAATCATCTGCCAATCTAGTCCCTCTATGATTTTTTGTAAGTTCCTTAGTAAACCATGGGTTCTCTCTGCCCTTAATCCTGAATCTATTTAAAGGGGCCTATTGCATGCATCCTGGAATGCGTTGTGGAAGTAAGAAAAGGATAGTTCAACATCAGGGATTAATTCCATTCTATTCCATTCAATGCTTGATACATCATGTAAAAAACCTGGAATGTCAAACCGCTTCCAGTTTCTTTTCGTACAAGTGGAGATTTCTTAGGAATTTTACCATCTCTCACTTATGTAATTTGATATTTTGTATTCAACCTCGTTACACTGTTGACAATCTGAGTGAGATTATAGATATTGCACAGAATTTAAGTTGATCAGCGCTAGATGTTAACCAGTCCTGATTCAGATCACCCATCAGGACAAACTCAGAATTGACATTCTGTGATAACAATTTAAAAATGCAATCCAGAGAGCCAACAGTAGCAGATGGAGGTCTATAACAACAAGATACAACAATATTTAAAGTTGAGCCAAGGTTTAGGTTCAAAGACAGATACTCTATAACAACAAGATACAACAATATTTACATATACAGCACCACCACCCTTAGACTTACGATCTGTACGAAACACATTGTAACCATTTATGACAATATTTTTGTCAGTAATAGATTTTTTAAGCAAGGTTTCAGAAAGCATAAATACTGTACATCAGGGTCGGCAGTTTTTATCCATATATTCACAAAATCAAGCTTCGGCAGAAGAATTTTTACATTTATATGCAAAAACTTCAGGCCACTCTGACTACTTATTTCGAGTAAGAATGTCAGGACCTGGTTTAGACTGGACATTTCCAGACAATAGAAGCAGAAAGATAATGGCAAGTCTAGATTGAGGGTTACAACATATGGATTTACAGACAGCAGTTGAACGCGAATCCAGAGTCACCAGAGTCTTTAACGCCACATATTTCAGGAGATGTATGAAGTCCAGAGACATGGTTAAGTACCAAGAGAACAGTCCTGACACGTAAGCGCAAGAGTCCGATTTCTCCCATATTGTTCGGAGAAACTATTTTAGCTGTTCAAATCAAATCAAAATCAAATCAAATTTATTTATATAGCCCTTCTTTCATCAGCAGATTTCTCAAAGTGCTGTACAGAAACCCAGCCTAAAACCCCAAACAGCAAGCAATGCAGGTGTAGGTGGCACGGTGGCTTGGAAAAACTCCCTAGAAAGGCCAAAACCTAGGAAGAAACCTAGAGAGGAACCAGGCTATGAGGGGTGGCCAGTCCTCTTCTGGCTGTGGAACTAACAAGGGTTTCAAGTATTTTCACCAGGGGTGACAGCTTTGCGATTGGCCTATAATTATTCCAAACAGTTGGATCTCCCCCTTTTTAAAAACGTTTTTGGGATAGGAGGCAGCATTCAGAATTTTAGATGAAAAGCGTGCCCAAAGTAAACTGCCTGCTACTCAGGCCCAGAAGCTAGGATATGCATATAATTTGGATAGAAAACACTCTGAAGTTTCCAAAACTGTTAAAATAATGTCTGTGAGTATAACAGGACTGATATGGCAGGCAAAAACCTGAGGAAAATCTATCCAGGAAATGCTATTATATTGAAATGGCTGTTTTTCCATTGAAAGCCTATCCACCATACAAAGCCTTATGACCCAGTTCAAGAGCTCTGTGGCTTCCACTACATGTGACCAGCCTTTAGGCATTGTTTCAGGCTTTTACTCTGAAAACTGAGGGCGAAACACCACTTTCAGGACAGTGGAAATTTCCAGACATGAGTCCTGCGTGTGACCGAGAGCACGCCTTTCTTTTTTTTTATTTTCTATTGACGAAGCTATTGTCCGGTTGAAATATGATCGATTATTTATGACATAAACAACCCGAGGATTGATTATAAACATCGTTTGACATGTTTCTACAAACTTTTATGGTACTTTTTTAGATTTTTCTTCTGCCTGGTTACTACATGATTCCATATGTGTTATTTGATAGTTTTGATGTCTTCACTATTATTCTACAATATAGAAAATAGTCAAAATAAAGAAAAACCCTTGAATGAGTCGGTGTGTCCAAAACTATGACTGGTACTGTAAGTATTCAGACCCTTTGCTATGAGACTCAATCGAGCTCAGGAGCATCATGTTTCCATTGATCATCCTTGAGATGTTTCTACAACTTGGAGTCCACCTGTGGTAAATTCAGTTGATTTGATATGATTTGGAAAGGCACACACCTGTCTCTTAAAGGCCCCACAGTTTACAGTGCATGTCAGTGCAAAAACAAAGACATGAGGTCAAACGAATTGCCTGTAGAACTCCTGAGACAGGCTTGTGTAGAGGCACAAAAACATTTTTGTTACCAGGTGATTCTCTCTCCAGGTTTATCTATTTGTTACCAGGTGTTTGTCTCTCCAGGTGCATCTATTTGTGTATCTGTTTGTTACCAGGTGTTTGTCTCTCCAGGTGCATCTATTTGTGTATCTATTTGTTACCAGGTGTTTGTCTCTCCAGGTGCATCTATTTGTTACCAGGTGTTTGTCTCACCAGGTGTATCTATTTGTGTATCTGTTTGTTACCAGGTGTTTGTCTCACCAGGTGTATCTATTTGTGTATCTGTTTGTTACCAGGTGTTTGTCTCTCCAGGTGCATCTATTTATGTATCTATTTGTTACCAGGTGTTTCTGTCTCTCCAGGTGCATCTATTTGTTACCAGGTGTTTGTCTCTACAGGTGTATCAATTTGTTTATCTGTTTGTTACCAGGTGTTTGTCTCTCCAGGTGCATCTATTTGTGTATATATTTGTTACCAGGTGTTTCTGTCTCTCCAGGTGTATCTATTTGTGTATCTATTTCTTACCAGGTGTTTCTGTCTCTCCAGGTGTATCTATTTGTGTATATATTTGTTACCAGGTGTTTGTCTCTCCAGGTGTATCTATTTGTGTATATATTTGTTACCAGGTGTTTCTGTCTCTCATGGTGCATCTATTTGTGTATATATTTGTTACCAGGTGTTTCTGTCTCTCCAGGTGTATCTATTTGTGTATCTATTTGTTACCAGGTGTTTCTGTCTCTCCAGGTGTATCTATTTGTGTATATATTTGTTACCAGGTGTTTGTCTCTCCAGGTGTATCTATTTGTTACCAGGTGTTTGTCTCTCCAGGTGTATATATTTGTTACCAGGTGTTTGTCTCTCCAGGTGTATCTATTTGTTACCAGGTGTTTGTCTCTCCAGGTGTATCTATTTGTTACCAGGTGTTTGTCTCTCCAGATGCATCTATTTGTGTATCTATTTGTTACCAGGTGTTTGTCTCTCCAGGTGCATCTATTTGTGTATATATTTGTTACCAGGTGTTTGTCTCTCCAGGTTTATCTATTTGTTACCAGGTGTTTGTCTCTCCAGATGCATCTATTTGTGTATATATTTGTTACCAGGTGTTTCTGTCTCTCCAGTTGTATCTATTTGTGTATCTATTTGTTACCAGGTGTTTCTGTCTCTCCAGGTGTATCTATTCGTGTATATATTTGTTACCAGGTGTTTGTCTCTCCAGGTGTATCTATTTGTGTATATATTTGTTACCAGGTGTTTCTGTCTCTCCAGGTGCATCTATTTGTGTATATATTTGTTACCAGGTGTTTCTGTCTCTCCAGGTGTATCTATTTGTGTATCTATTTGTTACCAGGTGTTTCTGTCTCTCCAGGTGTATCTATTTCTTACCAGGTGTTTGTCTCTCCAGGTGTATATATTTGTTACCAGGTGTTTGTCTCTCCAGGTGTATCTATTTGTTACCAGGTGTTTGTCTCTCCAGGTGTATCTATTTGTTACCAGGTGTTTGTCTCTCCTCAGATGCATCTATTTGTGTATCTATTTGTTACCAGGTGTTTGTCTCTCCAGGTGCATCTATTTGTGTATATATTTGTTACCAGGTGTTTGTCTCTCCAGGTTTATCTATTTGTTACCAGGTGTTTGTCTCTCCAGGTGTATCTATTTGTGTATATATTTGTTACCAGGTGTTTGTCTCTCCAGGTTTATCTATTTGTTACCAGGTGTTTGTCTCTCCAGGTGTATATATTTGTGACCAGGTGTTTCTGTCTCTCCAGATGCATCTATTTGTGTATATATTTGTTACCAGGTGTTTGTCTCTCCAGATGCATCTATTTGTGTATCTATTTGTTACCAGGTGTTTGTCTCTCCAGATGCATCTATTTGTGTATATATTTGTTACCAGGTGTTTGTCTCTCCAGATGCATCTATTTGTGTATCTATTTGTTACCAGGTGTTTGTCTCTCCAGATGCATCTATTTGTGTATCTGTTTGTTACCAAGTGTTTCTGTCTCTCCAGATGCATCTATTTGTGTATATATTTGTTACCAGGTGTTTGTCTCTCCAGATGCATCTATTTGTGTATCTATTTGTTACCAGGTGTTTGTCTCTCCAGGTGTATCTATTTGTGTATATATTTGTTACCAGGTGTTTGTCTCTCCAGGTTTATCTATTTGTTACCAGGTGTTTGTCTCTCCAGGTGTATCTATTTGTTACCAGGTGTTTTTCTCTCCAGGTGTATCTATTTGTTACCAGGTGTTTGTCTCTCCAGATGCATCTATTTGTGTATATATTTGTTAACAGGTGTTTGTCTCTCCAGGTGCATCTATTTGTGTATATATTTGTTACCAGGTGTTTTTCTCTCCAGGTGCATCTATTTGTGTATCTGTTTGTTACCAGGTGTTTGTCACTCCAGGTGCATCTATTTGTGTATCTGTTTGTTACCAGGTGTTTCTGTCTCTCCAGGTGTATCTGTTTGTGTATCTGTTTGTTACCAGGTGTTTGTCTCTCCAGGTGCATCTAATTGTGTATCTGTTTGTTACCAGGTGTTTGTCTCTCCAGGTGTATCTATTTGTGTATCTGTTTGTTACCAGGTGTTTGTCACTCCAGGTGCATCTATTTGTGTATCTGTTTGTTACCAGGTGTTTGTCTCTCCAGGTGCATCTAATTGTGTATCTGTTTGTTACCAGGTGTTTGTCACTCCAGGTGCATCTATTTGTGTATCTGTTTGTTACCAGGTGTTTCTGTCTCTCCAGGTTTATCTATTTGTTACCAGGTGTTTGTCTC
This sequence comes from Oncorhynchus mykiss, assembly GCF_057628025.1. Classification (NCBI taxonomy): domain Eukaryota; kingdom Metazoa; phylum Chordata; class Actinopteri; order Salmoniformes; family Salmonidae; genus Oncorhynchus; species Oncorhynchus mykiss. The sequence continues at coordinate 418,514 of NC_143046.1, read as the reverse complement.
TCCAGGTGCATCTATTTGTGTATCTGTTTGTTACCAGGTGTTTGTCTCTCCAGGTGCATCTAATTGTGTATCTGTTTGTTACCAGGTGTTTGTCACTCCAGGTGCATCTATTTGTGTATCTGTTTGTTACCAGGTGTTTCTGTCTCTCCAGGTGTATCTGTTTGTGTATCTGTTTGTTACCAGGTGTTTCTGTCTCTCCAGGTGTACTCTACGGTGTACTCTATCATCACTGTGTTCGGCCTGGCCGGTAATGGGTTCGCCTTGTTGGTTCTGGTTAAAACGTTCCGTCAGCGTTCTGCGTTCCACATCTACATGTTGAACCTGGCCGTGTCCGACCTGCTGTGTGTCTCCACCCTGCCCCTACGGGTCCTCTACTACGTTAATAAGGTAGGACTATTTCTACCTCTTGTTTCCGGGGGGGGGGGGGGGGGGGGGGGTTGTGCTCTGTAACATAGTTTTGGCCAAACTTAATCAAAGGTGAGTTGTCGACATGCGCATTTCACTTGACTTTTACAGGTATTTTACTTCGGGGAAACATTGTCAACAATGCACCTTTGAATGAATCCCGGTCTTTAAGATGCTATTAAAATAAATGATTGTTGTGGTTGACCCTCTCCCTCAGGGTCATTGGAACCTGGGAGACTTCCTGTGCAGACTTTCGTCCTATGCCCTCTACGTGAACCTCTACTGCAGCGTGTTCTTCATGACTGCCATGTCCGTCACACGCTTCCTCGCCATCGTGTTCCCCGTGCAGAACCTGCGCCTGGTCTCAGAGCGTCGTGCCCGTCTGGTGTGTGTCTGTATCTGGGTGTTCATCTGCACTGTCTCCTCCCCCTTCCTCATGACTGGTCAACACCTCCACCCAGCCACCAATAAGACCAAGTGCTTCGAGCCTCCAGAGCGCAGAACAGGGGGCGGGCTTAAGAAGCTCATCATGCTCAACTACTTATCATTGGCTGTGGGCTTCGTCCTTCCCTTCCTGGTCATCCTGCTGTGCTACGTCGGGATCATTCGGGCCCTGCTGTCACGGCAACATACTGCACAGCGCCAGAAGGGGGCGGGGTCTAAGGCTATCCGAATGATCGTCATTGTGATGCTGGCGTTCCTGCTGTGCTTCATGCCGTACCACATCCAGCGCTCCGTCCACCTCAGCTTCCTGTCCCAGACTGCCACTTCCTGTTCAGAGCTGGTGTACATGCAGAAGAGTGTGGTGGTGACACTCTGTCTGGCTGCCTCCAACTCCTGTTTCGACCCCCTGCTCTACTTCTTCTCTGGAGAGGGCTTCAGACGACGCCTGTCAAGCTTCAGGTCCACTATCAGGACACAGAGACAACCGCAGAGACAGGGGGCACAGCCACCGCTGGGGAGGGGAACAAAGAGAGAGAGAGAACCGGTCCTACCCAGCACAGCAGAGACAAAGCGCACAGCCACTCCTGGGGAGGGGAACAAGCTATAGGGGAGAAAGAAAGAGAGTTAATCTGTCCAGTGTCTGTGTTCTTTTGCCCATCTTAATATTTTATTTTTATTGGCCAGTCTGAGATATGGCTTTTTCTTTGCAACTCTGCCTAGAAGGCCAGCATCCCGGAGTCGCCTCTTCACTGTTGACATTGAGACTGGTGTTTTGTGGGTACTATTTAACTTCTTATGGTTTAGGGGACGCTTGCGTCCCACTTGGCCAAAAGCCAGGGAAAATGCAGAGCGGCAAATTCAATTAAAATTATATAAAAATCTAACATTAAATCACACATGTAAGATACTAAATTAAAGCTACACTCGTTGTGAATCCAGCCAACATGTCAGATTTTAAAATGGCTTTTCCGCGAAAGCATAAGAAGCTATTATCTGATGATAGTACAACAGTAAACAAAGAGGGTAGCATATTTCAACCCTGCAGGCGCTACACAAAAAGCAGAAATAAAATATAAAACATGCCTTACCTTTGAGGGGCTTCTTTTGTTGGCACTCCAATATGTCCCATAAACATCACAAATTGTCCTTTTGATTGATTAATTCCCGTCCATATATATCCAAAATGTCAATTTTATTTGGCGCATTTGATCCAGAAAAAAACTGCTTCCAAATTAGCGCAACATCACTACAAAATATTAAAAAAGTTGCCTGTAAACTTTGCCAAAACATTTCAAACTACTTTTGTAATACAACTTTAGGTATTAATAATCGTTAATAATCGATCAAATTGAAGACAGGTCTATCGGTGTTCAATACAGGAAGACAACAAACCAAGCTACTTTTCAAGTCTTGCGCAACTCTCAACAGTGTTACGCAGTTCCTAGATGGCCGTACTTCTTCATTGCACAAAGGAATAACCTCAACCAAATTCCAAAGACTGGTGACATCCAGTGGAAGCGGTAGGAACTGAAAACAAGTTCCTAAGAAATATCGTTTCCCAATGAGAAAATCACTGGACAGAGACCTACTCCTTGTGAAGGGAGTAGTACATGGCGTTGTACGAGATCGTCAGTTTCTTGGCAATTTCTCACATGGAATAGCCTTCATTTCTCAGAACAAGTATAGACTGACAAGTTTCAGTAGAAAGGTCTTTGATTCTGGCCATTTTTTGTCTGTAATCGAACCCAAAAATGCTGATGCTACAGATACTCAACTAGTCTAAAGAAACCCAGTTTTATTGCTTCTTTAATCAGAACAACAGTTTTCAGCTGTGCTAACAGAATTGCAAAACGGTTTTCTAATGATCAATTAGCCATTTAAAATTATACGCTTGGATTAGCTAACACAATGTGCCATTGGAACACAGGAGTGATGGTTGCTGATAATGGGCCTCTGTACGCCTATGTAGATATTCCATAAAAAATCTGCCATTTCCAGCTACAATAGTCATTTACAACATTAACAATGTCTACATTGTATTTCCGATCAATTTGATGTTTACTTTAATGGTAAAAAAAGTTATTTTATTTAAAAAACAAGGACATTTCTAAGTGACCCCAAACTTTTGAATGGTGGTGTATTGTAACGTCTGCTTCCAACTCACATTCTGCAACACATAGATGCCCTGAAAGCAGCTCACTCTCCAACACCTAGATCCCCTGAACGCAGGACACTCTCCAACACACAGATCCCCTGAACGCAGCTCACTCTGCAACACAAAGATCCCCCGAACGCAGCTCACTCTCCAACACACAGATCCCCTGAACGCAGCTAACTCTGCAACAGAAAGATCCCCCGAACGCAGCTCACTCTGCAACACATAGATCCCCTGAACGCAGCTCACTCTCCAACACATAGATCCTCTGAACGCAGCTCACTCTCCAACACATAGATCCCCTGAACGAAGCTCAGTCTGCAACACATAGATTTCCTGAACGCAGCTCACTCTCCAACACATAGATCCCCTGAATGAAGCTCACTCTCAAACAAAGATCCCCTGAACGCAGCTCACTCTGCAACACATAGATCGCCTGAACGCAGATCACTCTGCAACACATAGATCCCCTGAACGCAGCTCACTCTCCAACACATAGATCTCCTGAACACAGCTCAGTCTGCAACACATAGATCTCCTGAACGCAGCTCACTCTCAAACACATAGATCACCTGAACGCAGCTCACTCTCCAACACATAGATCCCCTGAACGCAGCTCACTCTCCAACACATAGATCCCCTGAACGCAGCTCACTCTCCAACACCTAGATCCCCTGAACGCAGCTCACTCTCCAACACCTAGATCCCCTGAACGCAGCTCACTCTGCAACACATAGATTCCATGAACGCAGATCGCTCTGCAACACATAGATCCCCTGAACGCAGATCACTCTGCAACACATAGATCCCCTGAACGCAGCTCACTCTCCAACACATAGATCCCCTGAACACAGCTCACTCTCAAACACATAGATCCTCTGAACGCAGCTCACTCCGCAACACATAGATCCCCTGAACGCAGCTTACTCTCCAACACATAGATCCCCTGAACACAGCTCACTCTCAAACACATAGATCCTCTGAACGCAGCTCACTCTACAACACATAGATCCCATGAACGCAGCTCACTCTGCAACACAGATCCCCCTGAACATAGCTCACTCTGCAACACATAGATCCCCCGAACGCAGCTCACTCTCCAACACACAGATCCCCTGAACATAGCTCAGTCTGCAACACACAGATCCCCTGAACATAGCTCACTCCGCAACACATAGATCCCCTGAACATAGCTCACTCTGCAACACATAGATCCCCTGAACGCAGCTAACTCTACAACACCTAGATCCCCTGAACGCAGCTCACTCTCCAACACCTAGATCCCCTGAACGCAGCTCTCTCTGCAACACATAGATCGCCTGAACGCAGATCACTCTGCAACACATAGATCTCCTGAACACAGCTCAGTCTGCAACACATAGATCTCCTAAACGCAGCTCACTCTCAAACACATAGATCACCTGAACGCAGCTCACTCTCAACACATAGATCCCCTGAACGCAGCTCACTTTCCAACACATAGATCCCCTGAACGCAGCTCACTCTCCAACACATAGATCTCCTGAACGCAGCTTAGTCTGCAACACATAGATCTCCTGAACGCAGCTCACTCTCGAACACATAGATCACCTGAACGCAGCTCACTCTCAAACACATAGATCCCTAGAAAGCAGCTCACTCTGCAACACATAGATCCCCTGAAAGCAGCTCACTCTGCAACACATATATCCCCTGAACGCAGGTCACTCTCCAACACCTAGATCCCCTGAACGCAGCTCACTCTCCAACACCTAGATCCCCTGAACGCAGCTCACTCTGCAACACACAGATCCCCTGAACGCAGATCGCTCTGCAACACATAGATCCCCTGAACGCAGATCACTCTGCAACACATAGATCCCCTGAACGCAGCTCACTCTCCAACACATAGATCTCCTGAACGCAGCTCACTCTGCAACACATATATCCCCTGAACGCAGCTCACTCTCCAACACATAGATCTCCTGAACGCAGCTCACTCTCCAACACATAGATCCCCTGAACACAGCTCACTCTCAAACACATAGATCCTCTGAACGCAGCTCACTCCGCAACACATAGATCCCCTGAACGCAGCTCACTCCCCAACACATAGATCCCCTGAACGCAGCTAACTCTACAACACACAGATCCCCTGAACATAGCTCAGTCTGCAACACACAGATCCCCTGAACATAGCTCACTCCGCAACACATAGATCCCCTGAACATAGCTCACTCTGCAACACATAGATCCCCTGAACGCAGCTAACTCTACAACACATAGATCCCATGAACGCAGCTCACTCTGCAACACAGATCCCCTGAACACAGCTCACTCTCAAACACATAGATCCTCTGAACGCAGCTCACTCCGCAACACACAGATCTCCTGAACGCAGCTCACTCTCAAACACATAGATCCTCTGAACGCAGCTCACTCCGCCACACATAGATCCCCTGAACGCAGCTCACTCCCCAACACATAGATCCCCTGAACGCAGCTCACTCTCCAACACATAGATCCCCTGAATGCAGCTCACTCTCCAACACATAGATCCCCTGAACGCAGCTCACTCTGCAACAAATAGATCTCCTGAACGCAGCTCACTCTCCAACACATAGATCCCCTGAACGCAGCTCACTCTCCAGCACCTAGATCCCCTGAAAGCAGCTCTCTCTGCAACACATAGATCCCCGGATCACGGCTCACTCTGCAACACATAGATCCCCTGAACGCAGCTCACTCTCCAACACATAGATCCTCTGAACGCAGCTCACTCTCCAACACATAGATCCCCTGAACGAAGCTCAGTCTGCAACACATAGATTTCCTGAACGCAGCTCACTCTCCAACACATAGATCCCCTGAATGAAGCTCACTCTCAAACAAAGATCCCCTGAACGCAGCTCACTCTGCAACACATAGATCGCCTGAACGCAGATCACTCTGCAACACATAGATCCCCCAACGCAGCTCACTCTCCAACACATAGATCTCCTGAACACAGCTCACTCTCCAACACCTAGATCCCCTGAACGCAGCTCACTCTGCAACACATAGATCCCCTGAACGCAGATCGCTCTGCAACACATAGATCCCCTGAACGCAGCTCACTCTGCAACACATAGATCCCCTGAACGCAGCTCACTCTGCAACACATAGATCCCCTGAACACAGCTCACTCTCAAACACATAGATCCTCTGAACGCAGCTCACTCCGCAACACATAGATCCCCTGAACGCAGCTTACTCTCCAACACATAGATCCCCTGAACACAGCTCACACTCAAACACATAGATCCTCTGAACGCAGCTCACTCCGCAACACATAGATCCCCTGAACGCAGCTCACTCCCCAACACATAGATCCCCTGAACGCAGCTAACTCTACAACACATAGATCCCATGAACGCAGCTCACTCTGCAACACAGATCCCCCGAACTTAGCTCACTCTGCAACACATAGATCCCCCGAACGCAGCTCACTCTCCAACACACAGATCCCCTGAACTTAGCTCAGTCTGCAACACACAGATCCCCTGAACATAGCTCACTCCGCAACACATAGATCCCCTGAACATAGCTCACTCTGCAACACATAGATCCCCTGAACGCAGCTAACTCTACAACACCTAGATCCCCTGAACGCAGCTCACTCTCCAACACCTAGATCCCCTAAACGCAGCTCTCTCTGCAACACATAGATCGCCTGAACGCAGATCACTCTGCAACACATAGATCCCCTGAACGCAGCTCACTCTCCAACACATAGATCTCCTGAACACAGCTCAGTCTGCAACACATAGATCTCCTAAACGCAGCTCACTCTCAAACACATAGATCACCTGAACGCAGCTCACTCTCCAACACATAGATCCCCTGAACGCAGCTCACTCTCCAACACATAGATCCCCTGAACGCAGCTCACTTTGCAGATCCCAATCACTTGAATTCTGATCACCTGTTCACACACCTGTATGTCATTATCACACACTATTTACTTCAGTTCTTTGCACCCCATCACTGTGAGGTATTATTTGTTTTGTGACACATGGCTTTCAGAGCACTGGGTTTCCTGTGATTTACTCCTCCCGTGTATGATAGTTTTTACCTGCCTCACTAACGATGCCTGTTGCCTACTTCCTGCCTGTACTTTAGCCTATTGGATTTCCTGTTATCAACCTATGACCTGATCTCCCGGACTACATTACTAACATTTTTCCCTGCCTGTACTGTTGCCTGTTTGGACCCCCTGTGTATGACCTTCTGACTGCCCCTGGACCCAGCTACCTGCCTCCTCCTGTGGTCCTTTGCAATAAACACCTGCTGCACCCTGGGCTTGAAACCAGCTCTCTGTCACCCATCGTGTTCATTACATGTATATATCAGTAATTTGGCTGTACGTATTTTTAGATATCGGCCTATTGTAAATGTTGTTGCGTCACTCTCTTTATTTCAACAATAAATACAAGTACAAACAATTTTAAGCTAAGTATTATTTTGACAGGAAGTAATGGACTGTCCATTGGTCAGCACAGCAGTTGATAAAACAGGACCATGTTTGAAACACAAGTGGACCATGTTTGAAACAAGTGGTTCTGAGCTTATGTCAATATTCCACAGCTACCAGTTCCATAAATCAGGCTCTTTATCTGAGCTACTGTGTCCAACACATGTTGTTACTTACTGACCCCAGAAATATATGTTATTCTGATCATTTTTCTCAATTACATATTTTTTTTTAAAGTCAAGTTTTAAGGAAATTACAGGCATGCACTGCGTTACAAGACAAATACAGATCAATCAAGCCTGATGGTATTGTAAGTACAAAAGCAAAAGTTGCTTTCATTTAATACAAAAGACGCATGACAAGGTTTTGAAAGGCGTAATGGGATACTGTTTTACTGTGGTGTGTAAAAAATCCATCAATTTGGTTTGCACACACAGTACAAATCTGCCGCTGACTCTATGCTGTTTTTGCCCTCCGGACTGACTCTATGCTGTTTTTGCCCTCCGGACTGACTCTATGCTGTTTTTGCCCTCCGTACTGACTCTATGCTGTTTTTGCCCTCCAGACTGACTCTATGCTGTTTTTGCCCTCCGGACTGACTCTATGCTGTTTTTGCCCTCCGGACTGACTCTATGCTGTTTTTACCCTCCGGACTGACTCTATGCTGTTTTTACCCTCCAGACTGACTCTATGCTGTTTTTGCCCTCCAGACTGACTCTATGCTGTTTTTGCCCTCCAGACTGACTCTATGCTGTTTTTGCCCTCCAGACTGCCTCTATGCTGTTTTTGCCCTCCGGACTGACTCTATGCTGTTTTTACCCTCCAGACTGACTCTATGCTGTTTTTGCCCTCCAGACTGACTCTATGCTGTTTTTACCCTCCAGACTGACTCTATGCTGTTTTTACCCTCCAGACTGACTCTATGCTGTTTTTACCCTCCAGACTGACTCTATGCTGTTTTTGCCCTCCAGACTGACTCTATGCTGTTTTTGCCCTCCAGACTGACTCTATGCTGTTTTTGCCCTCCAGACTGCCTCTATGCTGTTTTTGCCCTCCGGACTGACTCTATGCTGTTTTTGCCCTCCGGACTGACTCTATGCTGTTTTTACCCTCCAGACTGCCGCTGACTCTATGCTGTTTTTGCCCTCCGGACTGACTCTATGCTGTTTTTGCCCTCCAGACTGACTCTATGCTGTTTTTGCCCTCCAGACTGACTCTATGCTGTTTTTGCCCTCCGGACTGCCGCTGCCTCTATGCTGTTTTTGCCCTCCAGACTGCCTCTATGCTGTTTTTGCCCTCCGGACTGACTCTATGCTGTTTTTACCCTCCAGACTGACTCTATGCTGTTTTTGCCCTCCGGACTGACTCTATGCGGTTTTTGCCCTCCAGACTGACTCTATGCTGTTTTTGTCCTCCTGACTGCCGCTGACTCTGTGCTGTTTTTGCCCTCCGGACTGACTCTATGCTGTTTTTGCCCTCCGGACTGACTCTATGCTGTTTTTGCCCTCCAGACAGACTCTATGCTGTTTTTGCCCTCCAGACTGACTCTATGCTGTTTTTGCCCTCCAGACTGACTCTATGCTGTTTTTGCCCTCCGGACTGACTCTATGCTGTTTTTGCCCTCCAGACTGACTCTATGCTGTTTTTGCCCTCCGGACTGACTCTATGCTGTTTTTGCCCTCCGGACTGACTCTATGCTGTTTTTGCCCTCCAGACTGACTCTATGCTGTTTTTACCCTCCGGACTGACTCTATGCTGTTTTTGCCCTCCGGACTGACTCTATGCTGTTTTTACCCTCCGGACTGACTCTATGCTGTTTTTGCCCTCCGGACTGACTCTATGCTGTTTTTGCCCTCCAGACTGACTCTATGCTGTTTTTGCCCTCCGGACTGACTCTATGCTGTTTTTACCCTCCGGACTGACTCTATGCTGTTTTTGCCCTCCGGACTGACTCTATGCTGTTTTTGCCCTCCAGACTGACTCTATGCTGTTTTTACCCTCCGGACTGACTCTATGCAGTTTTTGCCCTCCAGACTGACTCTATGCTGTTTTTACCCTCCGGACTGACTCTATGCTGTTTTTGCCCTCCGGACTGACTCTATGCTGTTTTTACCCTCCGGACTGACTCTATGCTGTTTTTGCCCTCCGGACTGACTCTATGCTGTTTTTGCCCCCCGGACTGCCGCTGACTCTATGCTGTTTTTTGTTTGTCGCACCCTTCTCTGTAAACCCTAGACGCTGGCGTGCCTGAAAATCCCAAGAGGTCGGAAACTGGAACCTGCACGCATGGCACCGACAATCATACCACGCTCAAAATCGCTTAGGTCACCTCAATCGAACAGTAACTGAATGCCTCAATGCCTGCCTGCTTTATATAGCAAGCCACGACCACGTGACTCACTGTCTGTAGCAGCAATTTCATTATCGTGAAATGAAATCGTGAAAGGGGTGGTGTACCTAATAAACTGAGTATGTATACTGTATATAATGGAGGTGTGTGTGTGTGTGTGTGTGTGTGTGTGTGTGTGTGTGTGTGTGTGTGTGTGTGTGTGTGTGTGTGTGTGTGTGTGTGTGTGTGTGTGTGTGTGTGTGTGTGTGTGTGTGTGTGTGTGTGTGCGCGTTCTGATGATATGTATTTATTATTGGACAGTGTCTTATACCAGTATGTGAATAAAGTTTGACCTGAACTGTCTGGTAACTATCATCATATGAATGTTTGGGGACACCCAGTGGCCAGCGTATGACACTGCATGTAACAACCACTAACTCATAGTAGTCTACAGTGTACACACCAGTCAGTCAGCATATAGAAGTCTTTAATTCCCTCAGTGGTCAGAGAACACGGTGAGTACAGAAGAATGGGTCGGAGGTCAAAGGTCATGGTGAGGACAGAAGAATGGGTCAGAGGTCACGGTGAGGAGAGCAGGTATAGATGGATAGAGGAAGACTACAGCAGGATCATACACAGCATAATGCTCTCACATTATTTAACATGTTTTTTTACAAAAGGATAGATTTAGATTTTTTGGGGCAGGGACATATGCAGGATGCTACCCTCCACAGCATGGCCGCTCCAGATCAAAACTCCAAACCAACAACCTGATTTTGACCAAAATTATCAGGAGAGATTACTGCTACCAATATTTTATTTTTCCAAGTTACATGAAGGGTGCTCTAGCAAACAACAAAGCAGAGACCTGAGGACACCATCCAACCTGGAACTGAGTGAGTAGTGTTTGGTCTGATGCTATTTTGAAAGAAAAGAAGAAAAAGCTAAATGAAAGTACATTACAATGATATATTTTACTTAATGGGGACTGAATGCTGAGTTGAGGCTGCCAGGCTTGCAAGGACATGCCAGATAAAATTTTATTTTGCACTAAGGTGTGACGTAAAAGGCCTTTGGGCCCAACTAGTGTCAGGAGTATTTGAAGCGTCCTCTGAAGCCCCCCTCCTGCTGTTCAAAGACCAGTCACTGTCATTTTCTATAAGAAATCTGCCTCCAGAAATAAAAGCTTCTCCCAAGTGGGTGTGACACCTGCTCCTGTTGCCTGCTGAACTGCTGCTTGGATTCCATCTGGTGATCTGTTCACCGTCTGGCCTGGCCTGTCTCCCCCTGTCTGGTACAGGTACCTCCACCACACTCACCCCTCTCTCCCTGGCCTGTCTCCCCCTGTCTGGTACAGGTACCTCCACTACACTCCCCCTCTCTCTCCCTGGTCTGTCTTCCTCTGTCTGGTACAGGTACCTCCACCACACTCCCCCCTCTCTCCCTGGCCTGTCTCCCCCTGTCTGGTACAGGTACCTCCACCACACTCCCCCCTCTCTCCCTGGCCTGTCTCCCCCTGTCTGGTACAGGTACATCCACCACACTCCCCCCTCTCTCCCTGGCCTGTCTCCCCCTGTCTGGTACAGGTACATCCACCACACTCCCTGACCCTGTCCACAACCATGGCGATCCTGTTTGCAGTGGTTGCCCGCAGCAGCACCATCCTGGCGAAACATGCGTGGTGTGGCGGTAATTTCCTGGAGGTGACAGAACAGATCCTAGCTAAGATACCATCCGAGAACAACAAGCTCACCTACAGCCATGGCAGGTAGGGAAAACACTCAGACAGCCACACACATATCCGCCTGGAGTTGGATAGTCCTGTTCTACTTGTAGTGTATGTATGTTAATGTGACCGTGAAGATCAAATCAGACTGAGTATCTATCTGACTGAGCATGTTGTCTTCTCCTTCAGCTATCTCTTCCACTACATCTGCCATGACAGAATCATATATATCTGTATCACTGACGACGTGAGTATACAGGCTTTAGTTTTAATGTGTGAGTATGTAGTGTGCTTTGGTGTATCTCTGTATCTGAGTAATTTGCAATTCTATATGGATGTGCTGCAAGATCTTTTTGTTGTCAACCGTTAACCCCCTAGAGTTGATGTCTGCGCACCCACTGACATCTAGTTAGCATAATACATCACATCAACATCAGGCTTTAAGTTGCGGCCTTCCGCATCTGCGGTGAAAGGTGGCAAAGCCACAGTGGTGTTTGTCAGTGCATGAGACTTCCTGAAAATCAGTTTTCTTACAAAAACGTCTGTAGCATCCCAACGGTTTGGCCTAGAAAATAATGACCACAATATGGAAAGATGAGACTCTTACAAACACTATAGTGTTCTCCATTTTACTCTACGACCCCCATGTCTGAAGTCGGTACCACCGATCTGCAACTTCAATCTGTAGCGTCAGAACAGTTTGCACTACACAATAATATGACCCCACTATGGAAAGGTGATATTCTCACGAACACGTTGGTTGGTTTGATCTAGAACACCCACAAGCCTCGTCTGAAGGTAGCTCGGAATGGAAGTATAAACTGAGTGTACAAGACATGAGGAAAACCTTCCTAATATTGAGTTGCACCCCCTTGTACCCTCAGAACAGCCTCAATTTGTTGAGGGCATGCACTCTACAAGGTGTCGAAAGTGCTCCACAGGGATGCTGGCCCATGTTGACTCCAATGCTTCCCATAGTTGTGTCAAGTTGGTTGGTAGTGGATCTCTACTCCAAATAGCTCGTTCCATCTCATCCCACAGATGATCAATTGTATTGACATCTGGTGACTGGGCAGGCCACTGCTGTAAGCAGAATTCACTGTCATGCTTGTGGAACCATTCCTGTATAGTCCTCACCTTGTGGCATGGGGCATTATCCTGTTGAAAAAATCTATTTGCAGATGGATACACTGCTGCCATGAAGGGACGCAGCTGATTGGCATTGATCAGATATCTTGTGTCATTCAAAGGTTGCTCCACTTTTATCAAGGGGCCCAATGTGTGCCATGAAAACACACCACCAGCCTGCAATGTTGACACGCGGCATGATGGATACATGTACTCATGGCATTCTCCATAACCTAGACCTCCCATAACAACGTGATGTACTCATGGTATTCTCCATACCCTAGTCCTCCCATCACAACATGATGGATACATGTACTCATGGTATTCTCCATACCCTAGTCCTCCCATAACAACGTGATGTACTCATGGTATTCTCCATACCCTAGTCCTCCCATAACAACATGATGGATACATGTACTCGTGGTATTCTCCATACCCTAATCCTCCCATAACAACATGATGTACTCATGGTATTCTCCATACCCTAGTCCTCCCATCACAACATGATGGATACATGTACTCATGGTATTCTCCATACCCTAGTCCTCCCATAACAACGTGATGTACTCATGGTATTCTCCAAACCCTAGTCCTCCCATCACAACATGATGGATACATGTACTCGTGGTATTCTCCATACCCTAGTCCTCCCATAACAACATGATGCACTCATGGTATTCTCCGTACCCTAGTCCTCCCATAACAACATGATGTACTCATGGTATTCTCCATACCCTAGTCCTCCCATCACAACATGATGGATAAATGTACTCATGGTATTCTCCATACCCTAGTCCTCCCATAACAACATGATGTACTCATGGTATTCTCCATACCCTAGTCCTCCCATCACAACATGATGGATACATGTACTCATGGTATTCTCCATACCTTAGTCCTCCCATAACAACATGATGTGCTCATGGTATTCTCTATACCCTAGTCCTCCCATCAGAGTGAACAACATGATGGATACATGTACTCATGGTATTCTCCATACCCTAGTCCTCCCATCAGAGTGAAACCACTGCCCTCCCTAGAGTCCTAAACGGGCTAAATTAACCACTGCCCCCCCTAGAGTCCTAAAGGGGCTAAATTAATCACCGCCTCCCACCCCCTAGAGTCATAAAGGGGCTACATTTACCACCCCCCCCCCCCCCCCCAGAGTCCTAAAGGGTCTAAATTAACCCCCGCCGCCCCCTAGAGTCCTAAAGGATCTAAGTTAACCCATGCCCCCTTGTGTCCTAAAGGGTCTAAATTAACCACCGCCCCCTAGAGTCCTAAAGGGTCTAAAATTAACCACCGCCCACCCCTAGAGTCCTAACGGGTATAAATTAACCAGCGCTCCCCCTAGAGTCCTAAAGGGTCTAAATTAACCACCGCTCCCCCTAGAGTCGTAAAGGGTCTAAATTAACCACCGCTCCCCCTAGAGTCCTAAAGGGTCTAAATTAACCACCGCTCCCTAGAGTCAAAAGGGTCTAAATTAACCACTGCCCCCCCTAGAGTCCTAAAGGGTCTAAATTGACCACCGCTCCCCCTAGAATCCTAAAGGGTCTAAATTAACCACTGCTCCCCCTAGATTCCTAAAGGGTCTAAATTAACCACCGCTCCCCCTTGAGTCCTAAAGGGTCTAAATTAACCACCGCTCCCTAGAGTCAAAAAGGGTCCACATTAACCACCGCCCCCCCCCCCCCTAGAGTCCTAAAGGGGCTAAATGAATCACCGCCCCCCCTAGAGTCCTACAGGGGCTAAGTTTACCACCGCCCCCCCCCCCCCAGAGTCCTAAAAGGGCTAAATTTACCACCGCCCCCCCCCAGAGTCCTAAAGGGGTACTAAATTAACCACCTCCCCCCTAGAGTCCTAAAGGGTCTACATTAACCACCGTTCCCTAGAGTCCTAAAGTGCCTAAATTAACCACCGCTCCCCCTAGAATCCTAAAGGGTCTAAATTAACCACCGCTCCCCCTAGAGTCCTAAAGGGTCTAAATTAACCACCGCCTCCCTAGAGTGTTTAACCACCGCCCCCTAGAGTCCTAAAGGGTGTAAATTAACCCCCAACCCCCCTAGAGTCCTAAAGGGTCTAAATTAACCACCGCTCCCCCTAGAGTCCTAAAGGGTCTAAATTAACCCCCGTCCCCCCTAGAGTCCTAAAGGGTCTAAATTAACCACCGCTCCCCCTAGAGTCCTAAAGGGTCTACATTAACCACCACTCCCTAGAGTCCTAAAGGGTCTAAATTAACCACCGTCCCCTAGAGTCCTAAGGGTCTAAATTAACCCCCAACCCCCCTGGAGTCCTAAAGGGTCTAAATTAACAACCGCCCCTAGAGTCCTAAAGGCTCCAAAATTAACCACCGACACCCCAGAGTCCTAAAGGGGTACTAAATTAACTACCTCCCCATAGAGTACTAAAGGGTCTACATTATCCACCCCCTCCCCCCCCTAGAGTCCTAAAGGGTCTAAATTAACCACCGCTCCCCCTAGAGTCCTAAAGGGTCTACATTAACCACCGCTCCCTAGAGTCCTAAAGGGTCTAAATTAACCACTGCCCCCCCTAGAGACCTAAAGGGGCTAAATTAATCACTGCCCCCCCCCCCCCCCCAGAGTCCTAAAGGGGCTAAATTAATCACCGCCCCCACCCCCCAGAGTCCTAAAGGGGTACTAAATTAACCACCGCACCCCTAGAGTCCTAAAGGGTCTACATTAACCACCGCTCCCTAGAGTCCTTAAGGGTCTAAATTAACCACTGCCCCCCCTAGAGTCCTAAAGGGGCTAAATTAATCACTGCCCCCCCCCCTAGAGTCCTAAAGGGGCTAAATTAATCACCACCCCCCCCCCCCCAGAGTCCTAAAGGGGTACTAAATTAACCACCGCCCCCTAGAGTCCTAAAGGGTCTACATTAACCACCGCTCCCTAGAGTCCTTAAGGGTCTAAATTAACCACCGCACCCCTAGAGTCCTAAAGGGTGTACATTAACCACCGCCCCCTAGAGTCCTAAAGGGTCTAAATGAACCACCGCCCCCCTAGAGTCCTAAAGGGTCTAAATTAACCACCGCCCCCCTAGAGTGTTTAAATTAACCACCGCCCCCTAGAGTCCTAAAGGGTCTAAATTAAACCCCGCCCCCCCCCTAGAGTCGAAAAGGGTCTACATTAACCACCGCCCCCTAGAGTCCTAAAGGGTCAAAATTAACCACCACCCCCCTAGAGTGTTTAAATTAACCACCGCCCGCTAGAGTCCAAAAGGGTCTAAATTAACCACCACCCCCCTAGAGTGTTTAAATTAACCACCGCCCGCTAGAGTCCAAAAGGGTCTAAATTAACCACCGCTCCCCCTAGAGTACTAAAGGGTCTAAATTAACCACCGCTCCCGCTAGAGTCCTAAAGGGTCTAAATTAACCACTGCCCTCCCTAGAGTCCTAAAGGGGCTAAATTAATCACTGCCCCCCCCCTAGAGTCCTAAAAGGGGCTAAATTAATCACTGCCCCCCCCCCCCCCCTAGAGTCCTAAAGGGGCTAAATTTACCACCTCCCCCCCCCCCAGAGTCCTAAAGGGGCTAAATTTACCTAAATCTAAATTAACCCCCGCCCCCCCTAGAGTCATAAAGGGTCTAAATTAACCACCGCTCCCCCTAGAGTCCTAAGGGGCCTAAATTAACCACCGCCCCCTAGAGTCCTAAAGGGTCTAAATTAACCACCGCTCCCCCTAGAGTACTAAAGGGTCTAAATTAACCACCGCCCCCTAGAGTCCTAAAGGGTCTAAATTATCCACCGCCCCCCTAGTCCTAAAGGGTCTAAATTAACCACCGCCCCCCTAGAGTCCTAAAGGGTCTAAATTAACCACCGCTCCCCCTAGAGTCCTAAAGGGTCTAAATTAACCACCGCTCCCCCTAGAGTCCTAAAGGGTCTAAATTAACCACCGCTCCCCCTAGTGTACAAAAGGGTCTAAATTAACCACCGCTCCCTAGAGTCCTAAAGTGCCTAAATTAACCACCGCTCCCCCTAGAATCCTAAATGGTCTAAATTAACCACCGCACCCCCTAGAGTCCTAAAGGGTCTACATTAACCACCGCTCCCCCTTGAGTCCTAAAGGGTCTAAATTAACCACCGCTCCCCCTAGAGTCCTAAAGGGTCTAAATTAACCACCGCTCCCTAGAGTCCTAAAGGGTATAAATTAACCACCGCTCCCTAGAGTCCTAAAGGGTCTAAATTAACCACTGCCCCCTAGAGTCCTAAAGGGGCTAAATGAATCCCCCCCACTTAGAGTCCTAAAGGGTCTAAATTAACCACCGCCCCCCATAGAGTCCTAAAGGGCCTAAATTAACCACCGCTCCCCCTAGAGTCCAAAAGGGTCTAAATTAATCACTGCCCCCCCCACTAGAGTCCTAAAGGGGCTAAATTTACCACCTCCCCCCCCAGAGTCCTAAAGGGGCTAAATTTACCACCACCCCCCTAGAGTCCTAAAGGGTCTGCATTAACCACCGCCCCCTAGAGTCCTAAAGGGTCCAAATTGACCACCACCCCCCTAGAGTGTTTAAATTAACAACCGCCCGCTAGAGTCCTAAACGGTCTAAATTAACCAATGCCCCCTAGAGTCCTAAAGGGTCTAAATTAACCAGAGTCCTAAAGGGTCTAAATTAACCAGAGTCCTAAAGGGTCTAAATTAACCATCGCTCCCCCTAGAGTCCTAAAGGGTCTAAATTAACAACTCCCCCCCCCCAGAGTCCTAAAGGGGCTAAATTAATCACTGCCCCCCCCCCTCCTAGAGTCCTAAAGGGGCTAAATTTACCATCTCCCCCCACCAGAGTCCTAAAGGGGATACATTTACCACCACCCCCCCAGAGTTCTAAAGGGGTACTAAATTAACCACCGCCCCCCTAGAGTCCTAAAGGGTCTGCATTAACCACCGCCCCCTAGAGTCCTAAAGGGTCCAAATTGACCACCACCCCCCTAGCCTAGAGTGTTTAAATTAACAACCGCCCGCTAGAGTCCTAAACGGTCTAAATTAACCAATGCCCCCTAGAGTTCTAAAGGGTCTAAATTAACCATCGCTCCCCCTAGAGTCAGAAAGGGTCTAAATTAACCACCGCTCCCCCTAGAGTCATAAGGGGCCTAAATTAACCACCTCCCCCTAGAGTCCTAAAGGGTCTAAATTAACCACCGCTCCCCCTAGAGTACAAAAGGGTCTAAATTAACCACCGCCCCCTAGAGTCCTAAAGGGTCCAAATTGACCACCACCCCCCTAAAGTGTTTGAATTAACAACCGCCCGCTAGAGTCCTAAACGGTCTAAATTAACCAATGCCCCCTAGAGTCCTAAAGGGTCTAAATTAACCAGAGTCCTAAAGGGTCTAATTTAACCAGAGTCCTAAAGGGTCTAAATTAACCACCGCTCCCCCTAGAGTCCTAAGGGGCTTAAATTAACCACCGCCCCCTAGAGTCCTAAAGGGTCTAAATTAACCACCGCCCCCTAGAGTCCTAAAGGGTCTAAATTAACCACCGCCCCCCTAGAGTCCTAAAGGGTCTAAATTAACCACCGCTCCCCCTAGAATCCTAAAGGGTCTAAATTAACCACCGCTTCCCCTAGAATCCTAAAGGGTCTAAATTAACAACCGCTCCCCCTAGAGTCCTAAAGGGTCTAAATTAACCACCGCTCCCTAGAGTCCTAAAGGGTCTAAATTAACCCCTGTCCCCCCTAGAGTCCTAAAGGGTATAAATTAACGACTGCCCTCCCTAGAGTCCTAAAGGGTCTAAATGAACAACTCACCCCCCCCCCTAGAGTCCTAAAGGGTCTAAATTAACCACTGCCCTCCCTAGAGTCCTAAAGGGTCCAAATTAACCACCACCCCCCTAGAGTGTTTAAATTAACCACCGCCCCCTAGAGTCCTAAAGGGTCTAAATGAACCCCTGCCCCCCCAGAGTCCTAAAGGTTCTCAATTAACCAGAGTACTAAAGGGTCTAAATTAACCACCCCCCCCCCCCCCCTAGAGTCCTAAAGGGTCTAAATTAACCACCGCTCCCTAGAGTCCTAAAGGGTCTAAATTAACCACCGCTCCCTAGAGTCCTAAAGGGTCTAAATTAACCACAGCTCCCTAGAGTCCTAAAGGGTCTAAATTAACCACTGCCCCCTAGAGTCCTAAAGGGGCTAAATGAATCCCCCCCCCCCCCCTAGAGTCCTAAAGGGTCTAAATTAACCACCGCCCCCCCAGAGTCCTAAAGGGCCTAAATTAACCACCGCTCCCCCTAGAGTCCAAAAGGGTCTAAATTAACCACCGCTCCCCCTAGAGTACTAAAGGGTCTAAATTAACCACTGCCCTCCCTAGAGTCCTAAAGGGTCTGACTTAACAATCCCCCCCCCCCCCATAGTCCTAAAGGGGCTAAATTAATCACTGCCCCCCCCCTCCTAGAGTCCTAAAGGAGCTAAATTTAACACCTCCCCCCCCCAGAGTCCTAAAGGGGATACATTTACCACCACCCCCCCAGAGTCCTAAAGGGGTACTAAATTAACCACCGCCCCCCTAGAGTCCTAAAGGGTCTGCATTAACCACCGCCCCCTAGAGTCCTAAAGGGTCCAAATTGACCACCACCCCCCTAGCCTAGAGTGTTTAAATTAACAACCGCCCGCTAGAGTCCTAAACGGTCTAAATTAACCAATGCCCCCTAGAGTCCTAAAGGGTCTAAATTAACCAGAGTCCTAAAGGGTCTAAATTAACCAGAGTCCTAAAGGGTCTAAATTAACCATCGCTCCCCCTAGAGTCATAAAGGGTCTAAATTAACCACCGCTCCCCCTAGAGTCCTAAGGGGCCTAATTTAACCACCTCCCCCTAGACTCCTAAAGGGTCTAAATTAACCACCGCTCCCCCTAGAGTACAAAAGGGTCTAAATTAACCACCGCCCCCTAGAGTCCTAAAGGGTGTAAATTAACCACCGCCCCCTAGAGTCCTAAAGGATCTAAATTAACCACCGCCCCCCTAGAGTCCTAAAGGGTCTAAATTAACCACCGCTCCCTAGAGTCCTAAAGGGTCTAAATTAACCACCGCTCCCCTTAGAATCCTAAAGGGTCTAAATTAACCACCGCTTCCCCTAGAATCCTAAAGGATCTAAATTAACCACCGCCCCCTAGAGTCCTAAAGGGTCTAAATTAACCACCGCTCCCCCTAGTGTACAAAAGGGTCTAAATTAACCACCGCTCCCTAGAGTCCTAAAGTGCCTAAATTAACCACCGCTCCCCCTAGAATCCTAAAGGGTCTAAATTAACCACCGCTCCCCCTAGAGTCCTAAAGGGTCTACATTAACCACCGCTCCCCCTTGAGTCCTAAAGGGTCTAAATTAACCACCGCTCCCTAGAGAACTAAAGGGTCTAAATTAACCACTGCCCCCTAGAGTCCTAAAGGGGCTAAATGAATCCCCTCCCCCCCCTTAGAGTCCTAAAGGGTCTAAATTAACCACCGCCCCCCTAGAGTCCTAAAGGGCCTAAATTAACCACCGCTCCCCCTAGAGTCCAAAAGGGTCTAAATTAACCACCGCTCCCCCTAGAGTACTAAAGGGTCTGAATTAACCACTGCCCTCCCTAGAGTCCTAAAGGGTCTAACTTAACAACCCCCCCCCCCCCATAGTCCTAAAGGGGCTAAATTTAACACCTCCCCCCCCCCCAGAGTCCTAAAGGGGATACATTTACCACCACCCCCCCAGAGTCCTAAAGGGGTACTAAATTAACCACCGCCCCCCTAGAGTCCTAAAGGGTCTGCATTAACCACCGCCCCCTAGAGTCCTAAAGGGTCCAAATTGACCACCACCCCCCTAGCCTAGAGTGTTTAAATTAACAACCGCCCGCTAGAGTCCTAAACGGTCTAAATTAACCAATGCCCCCTAGAGTCCTAAAGGGTCTAAATTAACCAGAGTCCTAAAGGGTCTAAATTAACCACCGCTCCCCCTAGAGTCCTAAGGGGCCTAAATTAACCACCGCCCCCTAGAGTCCTAAAGGGGCTAAATTAATCTCTGCCCCTCCCCCCCCTAGGGTCCTAAAGGGGCTAAATTTACCACCTCCTCCCCCCAGAGTCCTAAAGGGGCTAAATTTACCACCGCCCCCCCCCCAGAGTCCTAAAGGGGTACTAAATTAACCACCGCCCCCCTAGAGTCCTAAAGGGTCTACATTAACCACCGCCCCCTAGAGTCCTAAAGGGTCCAAATTGATCACCACCCGCCTAGAGTGTTTAAATTAACAACCGCCCGCTAGAGTCCTAAACGGTCTAAATTAACCAATGCCCCCTAGAGTCCTAAAGGGTCTAAATTAACCATCGCTCCCCCTAGAGTCATAAAGGGTCTAAATTAACCACCACTACCCCTAGAGTCCTAAGGGGCCTAATTTAACCACCTCCCCCTAGAGTCCTAAAGGGTCTAAATTAACCACCGCTCCCCCTAGAGTACAAAAGGGTCTAAATTAACCACCGCCCCCTAGAGTCCTAAAGGGTGTAAATTAACCACCGCCCCCTAGAGTCCTAAAGGGTCTAAATGATCCACCGCTCCCCCTAGAGTACTAAAGGGTCTAAATTAACCAAAGCCCCCTAGAGTCCTAAAGGGTCTAAATTAACCACCGCCCCCCTAGAGTCCTAAAGGGTCTAAATTAACCACCGCTCCCCCTAGAGTCCTAAAGGGTCTAAATTAAGCACCGCTCCCCCAAGAGTCCTAAAGGGTCTAAATTAACCACCGCTCCCTAGAGTCCTAAAGGGTCTAAATTAACCACTGCCCCCTAGAGTCCTAAAGGGTCTAAATTAACCACTGCCCCCCTCTAGAGTCCTAAAAGGGCTACATTAATCACAGCACCCCCCCCCCTAGAGTCCTAAAGGGTCTAAATTAACCACTGCCCTCCCTAGAGTCCTAAAGTGGTACTAAATTAACCACCGCCCCCCTAGAGTCCTAAAGGGTCCAAATTAACCACCACCCCCCTAGAGTGTTTAAATTAACCACCGCCCCCTAGAGTCCTACAGGGTCTAAATGAACCCCTGCCCCCCCCCCCCCCAGAGTCCTAAAGGGTCTAAATTAACCACCGCTCCTTAGAGTCCTAAAGGTTCTAAATTAACCAGAGTACTAAAGGGTCTAAATTAACCACCGCCCCCCTAGAGTCCTAAAGTGTCTAAATTAACCACCGCTCCCCCAAGAGTCCTAAAGGGTCTAAATTAACCACCGCCCCCTAGAGTCCTAAAGGGTCTAAATTAACCTCCGCCCCCCTAGAGTCCTAAAGGGTCTAAATTAACCACCGCTCCCCCTAGAGTCCTAAAGGGTCTAAATTAACCACCGCTCCCCCAAGAGTCCTAAAGGGTCTAAATTAACCACCGCTCCCTAGAGTCTTAAAGGGTCTAAATTAACCACTGCCCCCTAGAGTCCTAAAGGGTCTAAATTAACCACTGCCCCCCTCTAGAGTCCTAAAAGGGCTACATTAATCACGCCCCCCCCCCCCCCCCTAGAGTCTTAAAGGGTCTAAATTAACCACTGCCCTCCCTAGAGTCCTAAAGTTGTACTAAATTAACCACCGCCCCCCTAGAGTCCTAAAGGGTCCAAATTAACCACCACCCCCCTAGAGTGTTTAAATTAACCACCCCCCCCAGAGTCCTAAAGGGTCTAAATTAACCACCGCTCCTTAGAGTCCTAAAGGTTCTAAATTAACCAGAGTACTAAAGGGTCTAAATTAACCACCGCCCCCCTAGAGTCCTAAAGTGTCTAAATTAACCACCGCTCCCCCAAGAGTCCTAAAGGGTCTAAATTAACCACCGCTCCCTAGAGTCCTAAAGGGTCTAAATTAACCACCGCTCCCCTTAGAATCCTAAAGGGTCTAAATTAACCACCGCTCCCTAGAGTCCTAAAGGGTCTAAATTAACCACCGCTCCCTAGAGTCCTAAAGGGTCTAAATTAAACACTGCCCCCTAGAGTCCTAAAGGGGCTAAATGAACCCCCCCCCCCCCTTAGAGTCCTAAAGGGTCTAAATCAACCACCGCTCCCCCAAGAGTCCTAAAGGGTCTAAATTAACCACCGCTCCCTAGAGAACTAAAGGGTCTAAATTAACCACCGCTCCCCCTAGAATCCTAAAGGGTCTAAATTAACCACCGCTTACCCTAGAATCCTAAAGGGTCTAAATTAACAACCGCTCCCCCTAGAGTCCTAAAGGGTCTAAATTAACCACCGCTCCCTAGAGTCCTAAAGGGTCTAAATTAACCACCGCTCCCTAGAGTCCTAAAGGGTCTAAATTAACCACAGCTCCCTACAGTCCTAAAGGGTATAAATTAACGACTGCCCTCCCCCTAGAGTCCTAAAGGGTCTAAATGAACAACTTCCCCCCCCCCCTAGAGTCCTAAAGGGTCTAAATTAACCACTGCCCTCCCTAGAGTCCTAAAGGGTCCAAATTAACCACCACCCCCCTAGAGTGTTTAAATTAACCACCGCCCCCTAGAGTCCTAAAGGGTCTAAATGAACCCCTGCCCCCCCAGAGTCCTAAAGGTTCTCAATTAACCAGAGTACTAAAGGGTCTATATTAACCACCGCCCCCTAGAGTCCTAAAGGGTCTAAATTAACCACTGCCCCCCTAGAGTCCTAAAGGGTCTAAATTAACCACCGATCCCCCAAGAGTCCTAAAGGGTCTAAATTAACCACCGCTCCCTAGAGTCCTAAAGGGTCTAAATTAACCACTGCCCCCTAGAGTCCTAAAGGGTCTAAATTAACCACTGCCCCCCTCTAGAGTCCTAAAAGGGCTACATTAATCACGCCCCCCCCCCCTAGAGTCCTAAAGGGTCTAAATTAACCACTGCCCTCCCTAGAGTCCTAAAGTGGTACTAAATTAACCACCGCCCCCCTAGAGTCCTAAAGGGTCCAAATTAACCACCACCCCCCTAGAGTGTTTAAATTAACCACCGCCCCCTAGAGTCCTACAGGGTCTAAATGACCCCCCCCCGCCCCCCCCCCCCCAGAGTCCTAAAGGGTCTAAATTAACCACCGCTCCTTAGAGTCCTAAAGGTTCTAAATTAACCAGAGTACTAAAGGGTCTAAATTAACCACCGCCCCCCTAGAGTCCTAAAGTGTCTAAATTAACCACCGCTCCCCCAAGAGTCCTAAAGGGTCTAAATTAACCACCGCTCCCTAGAGTCCTAAAGGGTCTAAATTAACCACCGCTCCCCTTAGAATCCTAAAGGGTCTAAATTAACAACCGCTTCCCCTAGAATCCTAAAGGATCTAAATTAACCACCGCTCCCCCTAGAGTCCTAAAGGGTCTAAATTAACCACCGCTCCCTAGAGTCCTAAAGGGTCTAAATTAACCACCGCTCCCTAGAGTCCTAAAGGGTCTAAATTAACCACTGCCCCCTAGAGTCCTAAAGGGGCTAAATGAACCCCCCCCCCCTTAGAGTCCTAAAGGGTCTAAATTAACCACCGCTCCCCCTAGTGTACAAAAGGGTCTAAATTAACCACCGCTCCCTAGAGTCCTAAAGTGCCTAAATTAACCACCGCTCCCCCTAGAATCCTAAAGGGTCTAAATTAACCACTGCTCCCCCTAGAGTCCTAAAGGGTCTACATTAACCACCGCTCCCCCTTGAGTCCTAAAGGGTCTAAATTAACCACCGCTCCCCCAAGAGTCCTAAAGGGTCTAAATTAACCACCGCTCCCTAGAGAACTAAAGGGTCTAAATTAACCACCGCTCCCCCTAGAATCCTAAAGGGTCTAAATTAACCACCGCTTCCCCTAGAATCCTAAAGGGTCTAAATTAACAACCGCTCCCCCTAGAGTCCTAAAGGGTCTAAATTAACCACCGCTCCCTAGAGTCCTAAAGGGTCTAAATTAACCACCGCTCCCTAGAGTCCTAAAGGGTCTAAATTAACCACAGCTCCCTAGAGTCCTAAAGGGTATAAATTAACGACTGCCCTCCCTAGAGTCCTACAGGGTCTAAATGAACAACTTCCCCCCCCTAGAGTCCTAAAGGGTCTAAATAAACCACTGCCCTCCCTAGAGTCCTAAAGGGTCCAAATTAACCACCACTCCCCTAGAGTGTTTAAACTAACCACCGGCCCCTAGAGTCCTAAAGGGTCTAAATGAACCCCTGCCCCCCCAGAGTCCTAAAGGTTCTCAATTAACCAGAGTACTAAAGGGTCTAAATTAACCACCCCCCCCCCCCCCCCTAGAGTCCTAAAGGGTCTAAATTAACCACCGCTCCCTAGAGTCCTAAAGGGTCTAAATTAACCACCGCTCCCCCTAGAGTCCTAAAGGGTCTAAATTAACCACCGCTCCCCCAAGAGTCCTAAAGGGTCTAAATTAACCACCGCTCCCTAGAGTCCTAAAGGGTCTAAATTAACCACTGCCCCCTAGAGTCCTAAAGGGTCTAAATTAACCACTGCCCCCCTCTAGAGTCCTAAAAGGGCTACATTAATCACGGCCCCACCCCCCCCCCTAGAGTCCTAAAGGGTCCAAATTAACCACCACCCCCCTAGAGTGTTTAAATTAACCACCCCCCCCAGAGTCCTAAAGGGTCTAAATTAACCACCGCTCCCTAGAGTCCTAAAGGGTCTAAATTAACCACAGCTCCCTAGAGTCCTAAAGGGTATAAATTAACGACTGCCCTTCCCCCTAGAGTCCTAAAGGGTCTAAATGAACAACTTCCCCCCCCCTAGAGTCCTAAAGGGTCTAAATTAACCACTGCCCTCACTAGAGTCCTAAAGGGTCCAAATTAACCACCACCCCCCTAGAGTGTTTAAATTAACCACCGCCCCCTAGAGTCCTAAAGGGTCTAAATGAACCCCTGCCCCCCCAGAGTCCTAAAGGTTCTCAATTAACCAGAGTACTAAAGGGTCTAAATTAACCACCGCCCCCTAGAGTCCTAAAGGGTCTAAATTAACCACCGCCCCCCTAGAGTCCTAAAGGGTCTAAATTAACCACCGCTCCCTAGAGTCCTAAAGGGTCTAAATTAACCACTGCCCCCTAGAGTCCTAAAGGGGCTAAATGAATCCCCCCCCCTTAGAGTCCTAAAGGGTCTAAATCAACCACCGCTCACGCTAGAGTCCTAAAGGGTCTAAATTAACCACCGCTCCCCCTAGTGTACAAAAGGGTCTAAATTAACCACCGCTCCCTAGAGTCCTAAAGTGCCTAAATTAACCACCGCTCCCCCTAGAATCCTAAAGGGTCTAAATTAACCACCGCTCCCCCTAGAGTCCTAAAGGGTCTACATTAACCACCGCTCCCCCTTGAGTCCTAAAGGGTCTAAATTAACCACCGCTCCCTAGAGTCCTAAAGGGTCTAAATTAACCACCGCTCCCCTTAGAATCCTAAAGGGTCTAAATTAACAACCGCTTCCCCTAGAATCCTAAAGGATCTAAATTAACCACCGCTCCCCCAGGAGTCCTAAAGGGTCTAAATTAACCACCGCTCCCTAGAGTCCTAAAGGGTCTAAATTAACCACCGCTCCCTAGAGTCCTAAAGGGTCTAAATTAACCACTGCCCCCTAGAGTCCTAAAGGGGCTAAATGAATCCCCCCCCCCTTAGAGTCCTAAAGGGTCTAAATTAACCACCGCTCCCCCTAGTGTACAAAAGGGTCTAAATTAACCACCGCTCCCTAGAGTCCTAAAGTGCCTAAATTAACCACCGCTCCCCCTAGAATCCTAAAGGGTCTAAATTAACCACTGCTCCCCCTAGAGTCCTAAAGGGTCTACATTAACCACCGCTCCCCCTTGAGTCCTAAAGGGTCTAAATTAACCACCGCTCCCCCAAGAGTCCTAAAGGGTCTAAATTAACCACCGCTCCCTAGAGAACTAAAGGGTCTAAATTAACCACCGCTCCCCCTAGAATCCTAAAGGGTCTAAATTAACCACCGCTTCCCCTAGAATCCTAAAGGGTCTAAATTAACAACCGCTCCCCCTAGAGTCCTAAAGGGTCTAAATTAACCACCGCTCCCTAGAGTCCTAAAGGGTCTAAATTAACCACAGCTCCCTAGAGTCCTAAAGGGTATAAATTAACGACTGCCCTCCCTAGAGTCCTACAGGGTCTAAATGAACAACTTCCCCCCCCTAGAGTCCTAAAGGGTCTAAATAAACCACTGCCCTCCCTAGAGTCCTAAAGGGTCCAAATTAACCACCACTCCCCTAGAGTGTTTAAACTAACCACCGGCCCCTAGAGTCCTAAAGGGTCTAAATGAACCCCTGCCCCCCCAGAGTCCTAAAGGTTCTCAATTAACCAGAGTACTAAAGGGTCTAAATTAACCACCCCCCCCCCCCCCTAGAGTCCTAAAGGGTCTAAATTAACCACCGCTCCCTAGAGTCCTAAAGGGTCTAAATTAACCACCGCTCCCCCTAGAGTCCTAAAGGGTCTAAATTAACCACCGCTCCCCCAAGAGTCCTAAAGGGTCTAAATTAACCACCGCTCCCTAGAGTCCTAAAGGGTCTAAATTAACCACTGCCCCCTAGAGTCCTAAAGGGTCTAAATTAACCACTGCCCCCCTCTAGAGTCCTAAAAGGGCTACATTAATCACGGCCCCACCCCCCCCCCTAGAGTCCTAAAGGGTCCAAATTAACCACCACCCCCCTAGAGTGTTTAAATTAACCACCCCCCCCAGAGTCCTAAAGGGTCTAAATTAACCACCGCTCCCTAGAGTCCTAAAGGGTCTAAATTAACCACAGCTCCCTAGAGTCCTAAAGGGTATAAATTAACGACTGCCCTTCCCCCTAGAGTCCTAAAGGGTCTAAATGAACAACTTCCCCCCCCCCTAGAGTCCTAAAGGGTCTAAATTAACCACTGCCCTCACTAGAGTCCTAAAGGGTCCAAATTAACCACCACCCCCCTAGAGTGTTTAAATTAACCACTCCCCCTAGAGTCCTAAAGGGTCTAAATGAACCCCTGCCCCCCCAGAGTCCTAAAGGTTCTCAATTAACCAGAGTACTAAAGGGTCTAAATTAACCACCGCCCCCTAGAGTCCTAAAGGGTCTAAATTAACCACCGCCCCCCTAGAGTCCTAAAGGGTCTAAATTAACCACCGCTCCCTAGAGTCCTAAAGGGTCTAAATTAACCACTGCCCCCTAGAGTCCTAAAGGGGCTAAATGAATCCCCCCCCCTTAGAGTCCTAAAGGGTCTAAATCAACCACCGCTCACGCTAGAGTCCTAAAGGGTCTAAATTAACCACCGCTCCCCCTAGTGGACAAAAGGGTCTAAATTAACCACCGCTCCCTAGAGTCCTAAAGTGCCTAAATTAACCACCGCTCCCCCTAGAATCCTAAAGGGTCTAAATTAACCACCGCTCCCCCTTGAGTCCTAAAGGGTCTAAATTAACCACCGCTCCCCCAAGAGTCCTAAAGGGTCTAAATTAACCACCGCTCCCTAGAGAACTAAAGGGTCTAAATTAACCACCGCTCCCCCTAGAATCCTACAGGGTCTAAATTAACCACCGCTTCCCCTAGAATCCTAAAGGGTCTAAATTAACAACCGCTCCCCCTAGAGTCCTAAAGGGTCTAAATTAACCACCGCTCCCTAGAGTCCTAAAGGGTCTAAATTAACCACCGCTCCCTAGAGTCCTAAAGGGTCTAAATTAACCACAGCTCCCTAGAGTCCTAAAGGGTATAAATTAATGACTGCCCTCCCTAGAGTCCTAAAGGGTCTAAATGAACAACTTCCCCCCCCCCTAGAGTCCTAAAGGGTCTAAATTAACCACTGCCCTCCCTAGAGTCCTAAAGGGTCCAAATTAACCACCACCCCCCTAGAGTGTTTAAATTAACTACCGCCCCCTAGAGTCCTAAAGGGTCTAAATGAACCCCTGCCCCCCCAGAGTCCTAAAGGTTCTCAATTAACCAGAGTACTAAAGGGTCTAAATTAACCCCCCCCCCCCCCTAGAGTCCTAAAGGGTCTAAATTAACCACCGCTCCCTAGAGTCCTAAAGGGTCTAAATTAACCACAGCTCCCTAGAGTCCTAAAGGGTCTAAATTAACCACTGCCCCCTAGAGTCCTAAAGGGGCTAAATGAATCCCCTCCCCCCCCCCTTAGAGTCCTAAAGGGTCTAAATTAACCACCGCCCCTCTAGAGTCCTAAAGGGCCTAAATTAACCAGAGCTCCCCCTAGAGTACTAAAGGGTCTAAATTAACCACTGCCCTCCCTAGAGTCCTAAAGGGTCTAAATTAACAACTCCCCCCCCCCCCAGAGTCCTAAAGGGGCTAAATTAATCACTGCCCCCCCCCCCTCCTAGAGTCCTAAAGGGGCTAAATTTACCACCTCCCCCCCCCCAGAGTCCTAAAGGGGATACATTTACCACCACCCCCCTAGAGTCCTAAAGGGTCTGCATTAACCACCGCCCCCTAGAGTCCTAAAGGGTCCAAATTGACCACCACCCCCCTAGCCTAGAGTGTTTAAATTAACAACCGCCCGCTAGAGTCCTAAACGGTCTAATTTAACCAATGCCCCCTAGAGTCCTAAAGGGTCTAAATTAACCAGAGTCCTAAAGGGTCTAAATTAACCACCGCTCCCCCTAGAGTCCTAAGGGGCCTAAATTAACCACCGCCCCCTAGAGTCCTAAAGGGGCTAAATTAATCACTGCCCCTCCCCCCCCCTAGAGTCCTAAAGGGGCTAAATTTACCACCTCCCCCCCAGAGTCCTAAAGGGGCTAAATTTACCACCACCCCCCCAGAGTCCTAAAGGGGTACTAAATTAACCACCGGCCCCCTATAGTCCTAAAGGGTCTACATTAACCACCGCCCCCTAGAGTCCTAAAGGGTCCAAATTGACCACCACCCCCCTAGAGTGTTTAAATTAACAACCGCCCGCTAGAGTCCTAAACGGTCTAAATTAACCAATGCCCCCTAGAGTCCTAAAGGGTCTAAATTAACCAGAGTCCTAAAGGGTCTAAATTAACCACCGCTCCCCCTAGAGTCCTAAGGGGCCTAAATTAACCACCGCCCCCTATAGTCCTAAAGGGGCTAAAGTAATCACTGCCCCTTTCCCCCCTAGAGTCCTAAAGGGGCTAAATTTACCACCTCCCCCCCAGAGTCCTAAAGGGGCTAAATTTACCACCGCCCCCCCCAGTGTCCTAAAGGGGTACTAAATTAACCACCGCCCCCCTAGAGTCCTAAAGGGTCTACATTAACCACCGCCCCCTAGAGTCCTAAAGGGTCCAAATTGACCACCACCCCCCTAGAGTGTTTAAATTAACAACCGCCCGCTAGAGTCCTAAACGGTCTAAATTAACCAATGCCCCCTAGAGTCCAAAAGGGTCTAAATTAACCAGAGTCCTAAAGGGTCTAAATTAACCAGAGTCCTAAAGGGTCTAAATTAACCATCGCTCCCCCTAGAGTCATAAAGGGTCTAAATTAACCACCGCTCCCCCTAGATTCCTAAGGGGACTAAATTAACCACCGCCCCCTAGAGTCCTAAAGGGTCTAAATTAACCACCGCTCCCTAGAGTCCTAAACGGTCTAAATTAACCAATGCCCCCTAGAGTCCTAAAGGGTCTACATTAACCACCGCCCCCTAGAGTCCTAAAGGGTCCAAATTGACCACCACCCCCCTAGAGTGTTTAAATTAACAACCGCCCGCTAGAGTCCTAAACGGTCTAAATTAACCAATGCCCCCTAGAGTCCAAAAGGGTCTAAATTAACCAGAGTCCTAAAGGGTCTGAATTAACCAGAGTCCTAAAGGGTCTAAATTAACCATCGCTCCCCCTAGAGTCATAAAGGGTCTAAATTAACCACCGCTCCCCCTAGATTCCTAAGGGGCCTAAATTAACCACCGCCCCCTAGAGTCCTAAAGGGTCTAAATTAACCACCGCTCCCTAGAGTCCTAAACGGTCTAAATTAACCAATGCCCCCTAGAGTCCTAAAGGGTCTAAATTAACCAGAGTCCTAAAGGGTCTAAATTAACCACCGCTCCCCCTAGAGTCCTAAGGGGCCTAAATTAACCACCGCCCCCTATAGTCCTAAAGGGGCTAAAGTAATCACTGCCCCTTTCCCCCCTAGAGTCCTAAAGGGGCTAAATTTACCACCTCCCCCCCCAGAGTCCTAAAGGGGCTAAATTTACCACCGCCCCCCCCAGTGTCCTAAAGGGGTACTAAATTAACCACCGCCCCCCTAGAGTCCTAAAGGGTCTACATTAACCACCGCCCCCTAGAGTCCTAAAGGGTCCAAATTGACCACCACCCCCCTAGAGTGTTTAAATTAACAACCGCCCGCTAGAGTCCTAAACGGTCTAAATTAACCAATGCCCCCTAGAGTCCAAAAGGGTCTAAATTAACCAGAGTCCTAAAGGGTCTAAATTAACCAGAGTCCTAAAGGGTCTAAATTAACCATCGCTCCCCCTAGAGTCATAAAGGGTCTAAATTAACCACCGCTCCCCCTAGATTCCTAAGGGGCCTAAATTAACCACCGCCCCCTAGAGTCCTAAAGGGTCTAAATTAACCACCGCTCCCTAGAGTCCTAAAGGGTCTAAATTAACCACTGCCCCCTAGAGTCCTAAAGGGGCTAAATGAATCCCCCCCCCCCTTAGAGTCCTAAAGGGTCTAAATCAACCACCGCTCACGCTAGAGTCCTAAAGGGTCTAAATTAACCACCGCTCCCCCTAGTGTACAAAAGGGTCTAAATTAACCACCGCTCCCTCTAGAGTCCTAAAGGGTCTACATTAACCACCGCTCCCCCTTGAGTCCTAAAGGTTCTAAATTAACCACCGCTCCCCCAAGAGTCCTAAAGGGTCTAAATTAACCACCGCTCCCTAGAGAACTAAAGGGTCTAAATTAACCACCGCTCCCCCTAGAATCCTAAAGGGTCTAAATTAACCACCGCTTCCCCTAGAATCCTAAAGGGTCTAAATTAACAACCGCTCCCCCTAGAGTCCTAGAGGGTCTAAATTAACCACCGCTCCCTAGAGTCCTAAAGGGTCTAAATTAACCACCGCTCCCTAGAGTCCTAAAGGGTCTAAATTAACCACAGCTCCCTAGAGTCCTAAAGGGTATACATGAACAACTTCCCCCCCCCTAGAGTCCTAAAGGGTCTAAATTAACCACTGCCCTCCCTAGAGTCCTAAAGGGTCCAAATTAACCACCACTCCCCTAGAGTGTTTAAATTAACCACCGCCCCCTAGAGTCCTAAAGGGTCTAAATGAACCCCTGCCCCCCCAGAGTCCTAAAGGTTCTCAATTAACCAGAGTACTAAAGGGTCTAAATTAACCACCCCCCCCCCCCCCTAGAGTCCTAATGGGTCTAAATTAACCAGAGTCCTAAAGGGTCTAAATTAACCACCGCTCCCCCTAGAGTCCTAAGGGGCCTAAATTAACCACCGCCCCCTAGAGTCCTAAAGGGGCTAAATTAATCACTGCCCCTCCCCCCCCCTAGAGTCCTAAAGGGGCTAAATTTACCACCTCCCCCCCAGAGTCCTAAAGGGGCTAAATTTACCACCACCCCCCCAGAGTCCTAAAGGGGTACAAAATTAACCACCGGCCCCCTAGAGTCCTAAAGGGTCTACATTAACCACCGCCCCCTAGAGTCCTAAAGGGTCCAAATTGACCACCACCCCCCTAGAGTGTTTAAATTAACAACCGCCCGCTAGAGTCCTAAACGGTCTAAATTAACCAATGCCCCCTAGAGTCCTAAAGGGTCTAAATTAACCACCGCTCCCCCTAGAGTCCTAAGGGGCCTAAATTAACCACCGCCCCCTAGAGTCCTAAAGGGGCTAAAGTAATCACTGCCCCTTCCCCCCCTAGAGTCCTAAAGGGGCTAAATTTACCACCTCCCCCCCCAAAGTCCAAAAGGGTCTAAATTAACCAGAGTCCTAAAGGGTCTAAATTAACCATCGCTCCCCCTAGAGTCATAAAGGGTCTAAATTAACCACCGCTCCCCCTATAGTCCTAAGGGGCCTAAATTAACCACCGCCCCTAGAGGCCTAAAGGGTCTAAATTAACCACCGCTTCCCCTAGAGTACTAAAGGGTCTAAATTAACCACCGCCCCCTAGAGTCCTAAAGGGTCTAAATTAACCACCGCTCCCCCTAGAGTCCTAAGGGGCCTAAATTAACCACCGCCCCCTAGAGTCCTAAAGGGGCTAAAGTAATCACTGCCCCTCCCCCCCCCTAGAGTCCTAAAGGGGCTAAATTTACCACCTCCCCCCCCAAAGTCCTAAAGGGGCTAAATTTACCACCGCCCCCCCCAGTGTCCTAAAGGGGTACTAAATTAACCACCGCCCCCCTAGAGTCCTAAAGGGTCTACATTAACCACCGCCCCCTAGAGTCCTAAAGTGTCCAAATTGACCACCACCCCCCTAGAGTGTTTAAATTAACAACCGCCCGCTAGAGTCCTAAACGGTCTAAATTAACCAATGCCCCCTAGAGTCCTAAAGGGTCTAAATTAACCAGAGTCCTAAAGGGTCTAAATTAACCAGAGTCCTAAAGGGGCTAAATTAATCACTGCCCCTCCCCCCCCTAGAGTCCTAAAGGGGCTAAATTTACCACCTCCCCCCCAGAGTCCTAAAGGGGCTAAATTTACCACCACCCCCCCAGAGTCCTAAAGGGGTACTAAATTAACCACCGGCCCCCTAGAGTCCTAAAGGGTCTACATTAACCACCGCCCCCTAGAGTCCTAAAGGGTCCAAATTGACCACCACCCCCCTAGAGTGTTTAAATTAACAACCGCCCGCTAGAGTCCTAAACGGTCTAAATTAACCAATGCCCCCTAGAGTCCTAAAGGGTCTAAATTAACCAGAGTCCTAAAGGGTCTAAATTAACCACCGCTCCCCCTAGAGTCCTAAGGGGCCTAAATTAACCACCGCCCCCTAGAGTCCTAAAGGGGCTAAAGTAATCACTGCCCCTTCCCCCCCTAGAGTCCATAAGGGGCTAAATTTACCACCTCCCCCCCCAGAGTCCTAAAGGGGCTAAATTTACCACCGCCCCCCCCCCAGTGTCCGAAAGGGGTACTAAATTAACCACCGCCCCCCTAGAGTCCTAAAGGGTCTACATTAACCACCGCCCCCTAGAGTCCTAAAGGGTCCAAATTGACCACCACCCCCCTAGAGTGTTTAAATTAACAACCGCCCGCTAGAGTCCTAAACGGTCTAAATTAACCAATGCCCCCTAGAGTCCAAAAGGGTCTAAATTAACCAGAGTCCTAAAGGGTCTAAATTAACCATCGCTCCCCCTAGAGTCATAAAGGGTCTAAATTAACCACCGCTCCCCCTATAGTCCTAAGGGGCCTAAATTAACCACCGCCCCCTAGAGGCCTAAAGGGTCTAAATTAACCACCGCTTCCCCTAGAGTACTAAAGGGTCTAAATTAACCACCGCCCCCTAGAGTCCTAAAGGGTCTAAATTAACCACCGCTCCCCCTAGAGTCCTAAGGGGCCTAAATTAACCACCGCCCCCTAGAGTCCTAAAGGGGCTAAAGTAATCACTGCCCCTCCCCCCCCCTAGAGTCCTAAAGGGGCTAAATTTACCACCTCCCCCCCAGAGTCCTAAAGGGGCTAAATTTACCACCGCCCCCCCCAGTGTCCTAAAGGGGTACTAAATTAACCACCGCCCCCCTAGAGTCCTAAAGGGTCTACATTAACCACCGCCCCCTAGAGTCCTAAAGGGTCCAAATTGACCACCACCCCCCTAGAGTGTTTAAATTAACAACCGCCCGCTAGAGTCCTAAACGGTCTAAATTAACCAATGCCCCCTAGAGTCCTAAAGGGTCTAAATTAACCAGAGTCCTAAAGGGTCTAAATTAACCACCGCCCCCTAGAGTCCTAAAGGGTCTAAATTAACCACCGCTCCCCCTAGAGTCCTAAGGGGCCTAAATTAACCACCGCCCCCTAGAGTCCTAAAGGGGCTAAAGTAATCACTGCCCCTCCCCCCCCCTAGAGTCCTAAAGGGGCTAAATTTACCACCTCCCCCCCCAGAGTCCTAAAGGGGCTAAATTTACCACTGCCCCCCCCCAGTGTCCTAAAGGGGTACTAAATTAACCACCGCCCCCCTAGAGTCCTAAAGGGTCTACATTAACCACCGCCCCCTAGAGTCCTAAAGGGTCCAAATTGACCACCACCCCCCTAGAGTGTTTAAATTAACAACCGCCCGCTAGAGTCCTAAACGGTCTAAATTAACCAATGCCCCCTAGAGTCCTAAAGGGTCTAAATTAACCAGAGTCCTAAAGGGTCTAAATTAACCAGAGTCCTAAAGGGTCTAAATTAATCATCGCTCCCCCTAGAGTCATAAAGGGTCTAAATTAACCACCGCTCCCCCTAGAGTCCTAAGGGGCCTAAATTAACCACCGCCCCCTAGAGGCCTAAAGGGTCTAAATTAACCACCGCTTCCCCTAGAATCCTAAAGGATCTAAATTAACCACCGCTCCCCCTAGAGTCCTAAAGGGTCTAAATTAACCACCGCTCCCTAGAGTCCTAAAGGGTCTAAATTAACCACCGCTTCCTAGAGTCCTAAAGGGTCTAAATTAACCACTGCCCCCTAGAGTCCTAAAGGGGCTAAATTAATCCCCCCCCCCCTTAGAGTCCTAAAGGGTCTAAATCAACCACCGCTCACGCTAGAGTCCTAAAGGGTCTAAATTAACCACCGCTCCCACTAGTGTACAAAAGGGTCTAAATTAACCACCGCTCCCTAGAGTCCTAAAGTGCCTAAATTAACCACCGCTCCCCCTAGAATCCTAAAGGGTCTAAATTAACCACCACTCCCTCTAGAGTCCTAAAGGGTCTACATTAACCACCGCTCCCCCTTGAGTCCTAAAGGTTCTAAATTAACCACCGCTCCCCCAAGAGTCCTAAAGGGTCTAAATTAACCACCGCTCCCTAGAGAACTAAAGGGTCTAAATTAACCACCGCTCCCCCTAGAATCCTAAAGGGTCTAAATTAACCACCGCTTCCCCTAGAATCCTAAAGGGTCTAAATTAACAACCGCTCCCCCTAGAGTCCTAGAGGGTCTAAATTAACCACCGCTCCCTAGAGTCCTAAAGGGTCTAAATTAACCACCGCTCCCTAGAGTCCTAAAGGGTCTAAATTAACCACAGCTCCCTAGAGTCCTAAAGGGTATAAATGAACAACTTCCCCCCCCTAGAGTCCTAAAGGGTCTAAATTAACCACTGCCCTCCCTAGAGTCCTAAAGGGTCCAAATTAACCACCACTCCCCTAGAGTGTTTAAATTAACCACCGCCCCCTAGAGTCCTAAAGGGTCTAAATGAACCCCTGCCCCCCCAGAGTCCTAAAGGTTCTCAATTAACCAGAGTACTAAAGGGTCTAAATTAACCACCCCCCCCCCCCCCCCCCCTAGAGTCCTAAAGGGTCTAAATTAACCACCGCTCCCCCTAGAGTCCTAAGGGGCCTAAATTAACCACCGCCCCCTAGAGTCCTAAAGGGGCTAAATTAATCACTGCCCCTCCCCCCCCCTAGAGTCCTAAAGGGTCTAAATTAACCAGAGTCCTAAAGGGTCTAAATTAACCATCGCTCCCCCTAGAGTCATAAAGGGTCTAAATTAACCACCGCCCCCTAGAGGCCTAAAGGGTCTAAATTAACCACCGCTTCCCCTAGAATCCTAAAGGATCTAAATTAACCACCGCTCCCCCTAGAGTCCTAAAGGGTCTAAATTAACCACCGCTCCCTAGAGTCCTAAAGGGTCTAAATTAACCACCGCTTCCTAGAGTCCTAAAGGGTCTAAATTAACCACTGCCCCCTAGAGTCCTAAAGGGGCTAAATGAATCCCCCCCCCCTTAGAGTCCTAAAGGGTCTAAATCAACCACCGCTCACGCTAGAGTCCTAAAGGGTCTAAATTAACCACCGCTCCCACTAGTGTACAAAAGGGTCTAAATTAACCACCGCTCCCTAGAGTCCTAAAGTGCCTAAATTAACCACCGCTCCCCCTAGAATCCTAAAGGGTCTAAATTAACCACCACTCCCTCTAGAGTCCTAAAGGGTCTACATTAACCACCGCTCCCCCTTGAGTCCTAAAGGTTCTAAATTAACCACCGCTCCCCCAAGAGTCCTAAAGGGTCTAAATTAACCACCGCTCCCTAGAGAACTAAAGGGTCTAAATTAACCACCGCTCCCCCTAGAATCCTAAAGGGTCTAAATTAACCACCGCTTCCCCTAGAATCCTAAAGGGTCTAAATTAACAACCGCTCCCCCTAGAGTCCTAGAGGGTCTAAATTAACCACCGCTCCCTAGAGTCCTAAAGGGTCTAAATTAACCACCGCTCCCTAGAGTCCTAAAGGGTCTAAATTAACCACAGCTCCCTAGAGTCCTAAAGGGTATAAATGAACAACTTCCCCCCCCTAGAGTCCTAAAGGGTCTAAATTAACCACTGCCCTCCCTAGAGTCCTAAAGGGTCCAAATTAACCACCACTCCCCTAGAGTGTTTAAATTAACCACCGCCCCCTAGAGTCCTAAAGGGTCTAAATGAACCCCTGCCCCCCCAGAGTCCTAAAGGTTCTCAATTAACCAGAGTACTAAAGGGTCTAAATTAACCACCCCCCCCCCCTAGAGTCCTAAAGGGTCTAAATTAACCAGAGTCCTAAAGGGTCTAAATTAACCACCGCTCCCCCTAGAGTCCTAAGGGGCCTAAATTAACCACCGCCCCCTAGAGTCCTAATGGGGCTAAATTAATCACTGCCCCTCCCCCCCCTAGAGTCCTAAAGGGGCTAAATTTACCACCTCCCCCCCAGAGTCCTAAAGGGGCTAAATTTACCACCACCCCCCCAGAGTCCTAAAGGGGTACTAAATTAACCACCGGCCCCCTAGAGTCCTAAAGGGTCTACATTAACCACCGCCCCCTAGAGTCCTAAAGGGTCCAAATTGACCACCACCCCCCTAGAGTGTTTAAATTAACAACCGCCCGCTAGAGTCCTAAACGGTCTAAATTAACCAATGCCCCCTAGAGTCCTAAAGGGTCTAAATTAACCAGAGTCCTAAAGGGTCTAAATTAAACACCGCTCCCACTAGAGTCCTAAGGGGCCTAAATTAACCACCGCCCCCTAGAGTCCTAAAGGGGCTAAAGTAATCACTGCCCCTTCCCACCCTAGAGTCCTAAAGGGGCTAAATTTACCACCTCCCCCCCAGAGTCCTAAAGGGGCTAAATTTACCACCGCCCCCCCCAGTGTCCTAAAGGGGTACTAAATTAACCACCGCCCCCCTAGAGTCCTAAAGGGTCTACATTAACCACCGCCCCCTAGAGTCCTAAAGGGTCCAAATTGACCACCACCCCCCTAGAGTGTTTAAATTAACAACCGCCCGCTAGAGTCCTAAACGGTCTAAATTAACCAATGCCCCCTAGAGTCCTAAAGGGTCTAAATTAACCAGAGTCCTAAAGGGTCTAAATTAACCACAGCTCCCTAGAGTCCTAAAGGGTATAAATGAACAACTTCCCCCCCCTAGAGTCCTAAAGGGTCTAAATTAACCACTGCCCTCCCTAGAGTCCTAAAGGGTCCAAATTAACCACCACTCCCCTAGAGTGTTTAAATTAACCACCGCCCCCTAGAGTCCTAAAGGGTCTAAATGAACACCTGCCCCCCCAGAGTCCTAAAGGTTCTCAATTAACCAGAGTACTAAAGGGTCTAAATTAACCACCCCCCCCCCCCCACCCCCCCTAGAGTCCTAAAGGGTCTAAATTAACCAGAGTCCTAAAGGGTCTAAATTAACCACCGCTCCCCCTAGAGTCCTAAGGGGCCTAAATTAACCACCGCCCCCTAGAGTCCTAAAGGGGCTAAATTAATCACTGCCCCTCCCCCCCCCCTAGAGTCCTAAAGGGGCTAAATTTACCACCTCCCCCCCAGAGTCCTAAAGGGGCTAAATTTACCACCACCCCCCCAGAGTCCTAAAGGGGTACTAAATTAACCACCGGCCCCCTAGAGTCCTAAAGGGTCTACATTAACCACCGCCCCCTAGAGTCCTAAAGGGTCCAAATTGACCACCACCCCCCTAGAGTGTTTAAATTAACAACCGCCCGCTAGAGTCCTAAACGGTCTAAATTAACCAATGCCCCCTAGAGTCCTAAAGGGTCTAAATTAACCAGAGTCCTAAAGGGTCTAAATTAACCACCGCTCCCCCTAGAGTCCTAAGGGGCCTAAATTAACCACCGCCCCCTAGAGTCCTAAAGGGGCTAAAGTAATCACTGCCCCTTCCCACCCTAGAGTCCTAAAGGGGCTAAATTTACCACCTCCCCCCCAGAGTCCTAAAGGGGCTAAATTTACCACCGCCCCCCCCCCAGTGTCCTAAAGGGGTACTAAATTAACCACCGCCCCCCTAGAGTCCTAAAGGGTCTACATTAACCACCGCCCCCTAGAGTCCTAAAGGGTCCAAATTGACCACCACCCCCCTAGAGTGTTTAAATTAACAACCGCCCGCTAGAGTCCTAAACGGTCTAAATTAACCAATGCCCCCTAGAGTCCTAAAGGGTCTAAATTAACCAGAGTCCTAAAGGGTCTAAATTAACCACCGCTCCCCCTAGAGTCCTAAGGGGCCTA
Organism: Oncorhynchus mykiss; assembly: GCF_057628025.1. NCBI lineage: Eukaryota > Metazoa > Chordata > Actinopteri > Salmoniformes > Salmonidae > Oncorhynchus > Oncorhynchus mykiss. Next base: position 379,426 of record NC_143046.1, on the reverse strand, counting down.
AATTAACCACCGCCCCCTAGAGTCCTAAAGGGGCTAAAGTAATCACTGCCCCTTCCCACCCTAGAGTCCTAAAGGGGCTAAATTTACCACCTCCCCCCCAGAGTCCTAAAGGGGCTAAATTTACCACCGCCCCCCCCAGTGTCCTAAAGGGGTACTAAATTAACCACCGCCCCCCTAGAGTCCTAAAGGGTCTACATTAACCACCGCCCCCTAGAGTCCTAAAGGGTCCAAATTGACCACCACCCCCCTAGAGTGTTTAAATTAACAACCGCCCGCTAGAGTCCTAAACGGTCTAAATTAACCAATGCCCCCTAGAGTCCTAAAGGGTCTAAATTAACCAGAGTCCTAAAGGGTCTAAATTAACCAGAGTCATAAAGGGTCTAAATTAACCACCTCTCCCCCTAGAGTCCTAAGGGGCCTAAATTAACCACCGCCCCCTAGAGGCCTAAAGGGTCTAAATTAACCACCGCTTCCCCTAGAGTACTAAAGGGTCTAAATTAACCACCGCCCCCTAGAGTCCTAAAGGGTCTAAATTAACCACCGCTCCCCCTAGAGTCCTAAGGGGCCTAAATTAACCACCGCCCCCTAGAGTCCTAAAGGGGCTAAAGTAATCACTGCCCCTTCCCCCCCCTAGAGTCCTAAAGGGGCTAAATTTACCACCTCCCCCCCCAGAGTCCTAAAGGGGCTAAATTTACCACCGCCCCCCCCCAGTGTCCTAAAGGGGTACTAAATTAACCACCGCCCCCCTAGAGTCCTAAAGGGTCTACATTAACCACCGCCCCCTAGAGTCCTAAAGGGTCCAAATTTACCACCACCCCCCTAGAGTGTTTAAATTAACAACCGCCCGCTAGAGTCCTAAACGGTCTAAATTAACCAATGCCCCCTAGAGTCCTAAAGGGTCTAAATTAACCAGAGTCCTAAAGGGTCTAAATTAACCAGAGTCCTAAAGGGTCTAAATTAACCATCGCTCCCCCTAGAGTCATAAAGGGTCTAAATTAACCACCGCTCCCCCTAGTGTCCTAAGGGGCCTAAATTAACCACCGCCCCCTAGAGGCCTAAAGGGTCTAAATTAACCACCGCTTCCCCTAGAATCCTAAAGGATCTAAATTAACCACCGCTCCCCCTAGAGTCCTAAAGGGTCTAAATTAACCACCGCTCCCTAGAGTCCTAAAGGGTCTAAATTAACCACCGCTCCCTAGAGTCCTAAAAGGTCTAAATTAACCACTGCCCCCTAGAGTCCTAAAGGGGCTAAATGAATCCCCCCCCCTTAGAGTCCTAAAGGGTCTAAATCAACCACCGCTCACGCTAGAGTCCTAAAGGGTCTAAATTAACCACCGCTCCCCCTAGTGTACAAAAGGGTCTAAATTAACCACCGCTCCCTAGAGTCCTAAAGTGCCTAAATTAACCACCGCTCCCCCTAGAATCCTAAAGGGTCTAAATTAACCACCACTCCCTCTAGAGTCCTAAAGGGTCTACATTAACCATCGCTCCCCCTTGAGTCCTAAAGGTTCTAAATTAACCACCGCTCCCCCAAGAGTCCTAAAGGGTCTAAATTAACCACCGCTCCCTAGAGAACTAAAGGGTCTAAATTAACCACCGCTCCCCCTAGAATCCTAAAGGGTCTAAATTAACAACCGCTCCCCCTAGAGTCCTAGAGGGTCTAAATTAACCACCGCTCCCTAGAGTCCTAAAGGGTCTAAATTAACCACCGCTCCCTAGAGTCCTAAAGGGTCTAAATTAACCACAGCTCCCTAGAGTCCTAAAGGGTATAAATGAACAACTTCCCCCCCCTAGAGTCCTAAAGGGTCTAAATTAACCACTGCCCTCCCTAGAGTCCTAAAGGGTCCAAATTAACCACCACTCCCCTAGAGTGTTTAAATTAACCACCGCCCCCTAGAGTCCTAAAGGGTCTAAATGAACCCCTGCCCCCCCAGAGTCCTAAAGGTTCTCAATTAACCAGAGTACTAAAGGGTCTAAATTAACAACCCCCCCCTCCCCCCTATAGTCCTAAAGGGTCTAAATTAACCACCGCTCCCTAGAGTCCTAAAGGGTCTAAATTAACCACCGCTCCCCCTAGAGTCCTAAAGGGTCTAAATTAACCACCGCTCCCCCTAGAGTCCTAAAGGGTCTAAATTAACCACCGCTCCCTAGAGTCCTAAAGGGTCTAAATTAACCACCGCTCCCTAGAGTCCTAAAGGGTCTAAATTAACCACTGCCCCCTAGAGTCCTAAAGGGGCTAAATGAATCCCCCCCCCTTAGAGTCCTAAAGGGTCTAAATCAACCACCGCTCACGCTAGAGTCCTAAAGGGTCTAAATTAACCACCGCTCCCCCTAGTGTACAAAAGGGTCTAAATTAACCACCGCTCCCTAGAGTCCTAAAGTGCCTAAATTAACCACCGCTCCCCCTAGAATCCTAAAGGGTCTAAATTAACCACCACTCCCTCTAGAGTCCTAAAGGGTCTACATTAACCACCGCTCCCCCTTGAGTCCTAAAGGTTCTAAATTAACCACCGCTCCCCCAAGAGTCCTAAAGGGTCTAAATTAACCACCGCTCCCTAGAGAACTAAAGGGTCTAAATTAACCACCGCTCCCCCTAGAATCCTAAAGGGTCTAAATTAACCACCGCTTCCCCTAGAATCCTAAAGGGTCTAAATTAACAACCGCTCCCCCTAGAGTCCTAAAGGGTCTAAATTAACCACCGCTCCCTAGAGTCCTAAAGGGTCTAAATTAACCACCGCTCCCTAGAGTCCTAAAGGGTCTAAATTAACCACAGCTCCCTAGAGTCCTAAAGGGTCTAAATGAACAACTTCCCCCCCTAGAGTCCTAAAGGGTCTAAATTAACCACTGCCCTCCCTAGAGTCCTAAAGGGTCCAAATTAACCACCACTCCCTAGAGTCCTAAAGGGTCTAAATGAACCCCTGCCCCCCCAGAGTCCTAAAGGTTCTCAATTAACCAGAGTACTAAAGGGTCTAAATTACCCCCCCCCCCCTAGAGTCCTAAAGGGTCTAAATTAACCACCGCTCCCTAGAGTCCTAAAGGGTCTAAATTAACCACCGCTCCCCCTAGAGTCCTAAAGGGTCTAAATTAACCACCGCTCCCCCAAGAGTCCTAAAGGGTCTAAATTAACCACCGCTCCCTAGAGTCCTAAAGGGTCTAAATTAACCATTGCCCCCTAGAGTCCTAAAGGGTCTAAATTAACCACTGCCCCCCTCTAGAGTCCTAAAAGGGCTACATTAATCACGCCCCCCTAGAGTCCTAAAGGGTCCAAATTAACCACCACCCCCCTAGAGTGTTTAAATTAACCACCCCCCCCCCCAGAGTCCTAAAGGGTCTAAATTAACCACCGCTCCTTAGAGTCCTAAAGGTTCTAAATTAACCAGAGTACTAAAGGGTCTAAATTAACCACCGCCCCCCTAGAGTCCTAAAGTGTCTAAATTAACCACCGCTCCCCCAAGAGTCCTAAAGGGTCTAAATTAACCACCGCTCCCTAGAGTCCTAAAGGGTCTAAATTAACCACCGCTCCCCTTAGAATCCTAAAGGGTCTAAATTAACCACCGCTCCCTAGAGTCCTAAAGGGTCTAAATTAACCACCGCTCCCTAGAGTCCTAAAGGGTCTAAATTAAACACTGCCCCCTAGAGTCCTAAAGGGGCTAAATGAATCCCCCCCCCCTTAGAGTCCTAAAGGGTCTAAATCAACCACCGCTCCCGCTAGAGTCCTAAAGTGCCTAAATTAACCACCGCTCCCCCTAGAATCCTAAAGGGTCTAAATTAACCACCGCTCCCCCTTGAGTCCTAAAGGGTCTAAATTAACCACCGCTCCCCCAAGAGTCCTAAAGGGTCTAAATTAACCACCGCTCCCTAGAGAACTAAAGGGTCTAAATTAACCACCGCTCCCCCTAGAATCCTAAAGGGTCTAAATTAACCACCGCTTCCCCTAGAATCCTAAAGGGTCTAAATTAACAACCGCTCCCCCTAGAATCCTAAAGGGTCTAAATTAACCACCGCTCCCTAGAGTCCTAAAGGGTCTAAATTAACCACCGCTCCCTAGAGTCCTAAAGGGTCTAAATTAACCACCGCTCCCTAGAGTCCTAAAGGGTCTAAATTAACCACCGCTCCCTAGAGTCCTAAAGGGTCTAAATTAACCACCGCTCCCTAGATTCCTAAAGGGTCTAAATTAACCACCGCTCCCTAGAGTCCTAAAGGGTCTAAATTAACCACCGCTCCCTAGAGTCCTAAAGGGTCTAAATTAACCACCGCTTCCCCTAGAATCCTAAAGGGTCTAAATTAACAACCGCTCCCCCTAGAGTCCTAGAGGGTCTAAATTAACCACCGCTCCCTAGAGTCCTAAAGGGTCTAAATTAACCACCGCTCCCTAGAGTCCTAAAGGGTCTAAATTAACCACTGCCCTCCCTAGAGTCCTAAAGGGTCCAAATTAACCACCACTCCCCTAGAGTGTTTAAATTAACCACCGCCCCTTACAGTCCTAAAGGGTCTAAATGAACCCCTGCCCCCCTAGAGTCCTAAAGGGTCTAAATTAACCACCGCTCCCTAGAGTCCTAAAGGGTCTAAATTAACCACCGCTCCCCCTAGAGTCCTAAAGGGTCTAAATTAACCACCGCTCCCCCTAGAGTCCTAAAGGGTCTAAATCAACCACAGCTCACGCTAGAGTCCTAAAGGGTCTAAATTAACCACCGCTCCCCCTAGTGTACAAAAGGGTCTAAATTAACCACCGCTCCCTAGAGTCCTAAAGTGCCTAAATTAACCACCGCTCCCCCTAGAATCCTAAAGGGTCTAAATTAACCACCACTCCCTCTAGAGTCCTAAAGGGTCTACATTAACCACCGCTCCCCCTTGAGTCCTAAAGGTTCTAAATTAACCACCGCTCCCCCAAGAGTCCTAAAGGGTCTAAATTAACCACCGCTCCCTAGAGAACTAAAGGGTCTAAATTAACCACCGCTCCCCCTAGAATCCTAAAGGGTCTAAATTAACCACCGCTTCCCCTAGAATCCTAAAGGGTCTAAATTAACCACCGCTCCCTAGAGTCCTAAAGGGTCTAAATTAACCACCGCTCCCTAGAGTCCTAAAGTGTCTAAATTAACCACAGCTCCCTAGAGTCCTAAAGGGTCTAAATGAACAACTCCCCCCCCCTAGAGTCCTAAAGGGTCTAAATTAACCACTGCCCTCCCTAGAGTCCTAAAGGGTCCAAATTAACCACCACTCCCCTAGAGTGTTTAAATTAACCACCGCCCCCTAGAGTCCTAAAGGGTCTAAATGAACCCCTGCCCCCCCAGAGTCCTAAAGGTTCTCAATTAACCAGAGTACTAAAGGGTCTAAATTAACCACCCCCCCCCCCTAGAGTCCTAAAGGGTCTAAATTAACCACCGCTCCCTAGAGTCCTAAAGGGTCTAAATTAACCACCGCTCCCCCTAGAGTCCTAAAGGGTCTAAATTAACCACCGCTCCCCCAAGAGTCCTAAAGGGTCTAAATTAACCACCGCTCCCTAGAGTCCTAAAGGGTCTAAATTAACCACTGCCCCCTAGAGTCCTAAAGGGTCTAAATTAACCACTGCCCCCCTCTAGAGTCCTAAAGTTGTACTAAATTAACCACCGCCCCCCTAGAGTCCTAAAGGGTCCAAATTAACCACCACCCCCCTAGAGTGTTTAAATTAACCCCCCCCCCCCAGAGTCCTAAAGGGTCTAAATTAACCATCGCTCCTTAGAGTCCTAAAGGTTCTAAATTAACCAGAGTACTAAAGGGTCTAAATTAACCACCGCCCCCCTAGAGTCCTAAAGTGTCTAAATTAACCACCGCTCCCCCAAGAGTCCTAAAGGGTCTAAATTAACCACCGCTCCTCTTAGAATCCTAAAGGGTCTAAATTAACCACCGCTCCCTAGAGTCCTAAAGGGTCTAAATTAACCACCGCTCCCTAGAGTCCTAAAGGGTCTAAATTAAACACTGCCCCCTAGAGTCCTAAAGGGGCTAAATGAATCCCCCCCCCCCTTAGAGTCCTAAAGGGTCTAAATCAACCACCGCTCCCGCTAGAGTCCTAAAGGGTCTAAATTAACCACCGCTCCCCCTAGTGTACAAAAGGGTCTAAATTATCCACCGCTCCCTAGAGTCCTAAAGTGCCTAAATTAACCACCGCTCCCCCTAGAATCCTAAAGGGTCTAAATTAACCACCGCTCCCCCTAGAGTCCTAAAGGGTCTACATTAACCACCGCTCCCCCTTGAGTCCTAAAGGGTCTAAATTAACCACCGCTCCCCCAAGAGTCCTAAAGGGTCTAAATTAACCACCGCTCCCTAGAGAACTAAAGGGTCTAAATTAACCACCGCTCCCCCTAGAATCCTAAAGGGTCTAAATTAACCACCGCTTCCCCTAGAATCCTAAAGGGTCTAAATTAACAACCGCTCCCCCTAGAGTCCTAAAGGGTCTAAATTAACCACCGCTCCCTAGAGTCCTAAAGGGTCTAAATTAACCACCGCTCCCTAGAGTCCTAAAGGGTCTAAATTAACCACAGCTCCCTAGAGTCCTAAAGGGTATAAATTAACGACTGCCCTCCCCCTAGAGTCCTAAAGGGTCTAAATGAACAACTTCCCCCCCCCTAGAGTCCTAAAGGGTCTAAATTAACCACTGCCCTCCCTAGAGTCCTAAAGGGTCCAAATTAACCACCACCCCCCTAGAGTGTTTAAATTAACCACCGCCCCCTAGAGTCCTAAAGGGTCTAAATGAACCCCTGCCCCCCCAGAGTCCTAAAGGTTCTCAATTAACCAGAGTACTAAAGGGTCTAAATTAACCACCGCCCCCTAGAGTCCTAAAGGGTCTAAATTAACCACCGCCCCCCTAGAGTCCTAAAGGGTCTAAATTAACCACCGATCCCCCAAGAGTCCTAAAGGGTCTAAATTAACCACCGCTCCCTAGAGTCCTAAAGGGTCTAAATTAACCACTGGCCCCTAGAGTCCTAAAGGGTCTAAATTAACCACTGCCCTCCCTAGAGTCCTAAAGTGGTACTAAATTAACCACCGCCCCCCTAGAGTCCTAAAGGGTCCAAATTAACCACCACCCCCCTAGAGTGTTTAAATTAACCACCTCCCCCTAGAGTCCTACAGGGTCTAAATGAAACCCCCCCCCCCCCCCCCCCCAGAGTCCTAAAGGGTCTAAATTAACCACCGCTCCTTAGAGTCCTAAAGGTTCTAAATTAACCAGAGTACTAAAGGGTCTAAATTAACCACCGCCCCCCTAGAGTCCTAAAGTGTCTAAATTAACCACCGCTCCCCCAAGAGTCCTAAAGGGTCTAAATTAACCACCGCTCCCTAGAGTCCTAAAGGGTCTAAATTAACCACCGCTCCCCTTAGAATCCTAAAGGGTCTAAATTAACAACCGCTTCCCCTAGAATCCTAAAGGATCTAAATTAACCACCGCTCCCCCTAGAGTCCTAAAGGGTCTAAATTAACCACCGCTCCCTAGAGTCCTAAAGGGTCTAAATTAACCACCGCTCCCTAGAGTCCTAAAGGGTCTAAATTAACCACTGCCCCCTAGAGTCCTAAAGGGGCTAAATGAATCCCCCCCCCTTAGAGTCCTAAAGGGTCTAAATCAACCACCGCTCACGCTAGAGTCCTAAAGGGTCTAAATTAACCACCGCTCCCCCTAGTGTACAAAAGGGTCTAAATTAACCACCTCTCCCTAGAGTCCTAAAGTGCCTAAATTAACCACCGCTCCCCCTAGAATCCTAAAGGGTCTAAATTAACCACCGCTCCCCCTAGAGTCCTAAAGGGTCTACATTAACCACCGCTCCCCCTTGAGTCCTAAAGGGTCTAAATTAACCACCGCTCCCCCAAGAGTCCTAAAGGGTCTAAATTAACCACCGCTCCCTAGAGAACTAAAGGGTCTAAATTAACCACCGCTCCCCCTAGAATCCTAAAGGGTCTAAATTAACCACCGCTTCTCCTAGAATCCTAAAGGGTCTAAATTAACAACCGCTCCCCCTAGAGTCCTAAAGGGTCTAAATTAACCACCGCTCCCTAGAGTCCTAAAGGGTCTAAATTAACCACCGCTCCCTAGAGTCCTAAAGGGTCTAAATTAACCACAGCTCCCTAGAGTCTTAAAGGGTATAAATTAACGACTGCCCTCCCTAGAGTCCTAAAGGGTCTAAATGAACAACTTCCCCCCCCCTAGAGTCCTAAAGGGTCTAAATTAACCACTGCCCTCCCTAGAGTCCTAAAGGGTCTAAATTAACCACAGCTCCCTAGAGTCCTAAAGGGTCTAAATTAACCACTGCCCCCTAGAGTCCTAAAGGGGCTAAATGAATCCCCTCCCCCCCCCTTAGAGTCCTAAAGGGTCTAAATTAACCACCGCCCCTCTAGAGTCCTAAAGGGCCTAAATTAACAACCGCTCCCCCTAGAGTACTAAAGGGTCTAAATTAACCACTGCCCTCCCTAGAGTCCTAAAGGGTCTAAATTAACAACTCCCCCCCCCCAGAGTCCTAAAGGGGCTAAATTAATCACTGCCCCCCCCCTCCTAGAGTCCTAAAGGGGCTAAATTTACCACCTCCCCCCCCAGAGTCCTAAAGGGGATACATTTACCACCACCCCCCCCAGAGTCCTAAAGGGGTACTAAATTAACCACCGCCCCCCTAGAGTCCTAAAGGGTCTGCATTAACCACCGCCCCCTAGAGTCCTAAAGGGTCCAAATTGACCACCACCCCCCTAGCCTAGAGTGTTTAAATTAACAACCGCCCGCTAGAGTCCTAAACGGTATAAATTAACCAATGCCCCCTAGAGTCCTAAAGGGTCTAAATTAACCAGAGTCCTAAAGGGTCTAAATTAACCACCGCTCCCCCTAGAGTCCTAAGGGGCCTAAATTAACCACCGCCCCCTAGAGTCCTAAAGGGGCTAAATTAATCACTGCCCCCCCCCCCCCCCCTAGAGTCCTAAAGGGGCTAAATTTACCACCTCCCCCCCAGAGTCCTAAAGGGGCTAAATTTACCACCACCCCCCCAGAGTCCTAAAGGGGTACTAAATTAACCACCGGCCCCCTAGAGTCCTAAAGGGTCTACATTAACCACCGCCCCCTAGAGTCCTAAAGGGTCCAAATTGACCACCACCCCCCTAGAGTGTTTAAATTAACAACCGCCCGCTAGAGTCCTAAACGGTCTAAATTAACCAATGCCCCCTATAGTCCTAAAGGGTCTAAATTAACCAGAGTCCTAAAGGGTCTAAATTAACCACCGCTCCCCCTAGAGTCCTAAGGGGCCTAAATTAACCACCGCCCCCTAGAGTCCTAAAGGGGCTAAAGTAATCACTGCCCCTTCCCCCCCCTAGAGTCCTAAAGGGGCTAAATTTACCACCTCCCCCCCCAGAGTCCTAAAGGGGCTAAATTTACCACCGCCCCCCCAGTGTCCTAAAGGGGTACTAAATTAACCACCGCCCCCCTAGAGTCCTAAAGGGTCTACATTAACCACCGCCCCCTAGAGTCCTAAAGGGTCCAAATTGACCACCACCCCCCTAGAGTGTTTAAATTAACAACCGCCCGCTAGAGTCCTAAACGGTCTAAATTAACCAATGCCCCCTAGAGTCCTAAAGGGTCTAAATTAACCAGAGTCCTAAAGGGTCTAAATTAACCAGAGTCATAAAGGGTCTAAATTAACCACCGCTCCCCCTAGAGTCCTAAGGGGCCTAAATTAACCACCGCCCCCTAGAGGCCTAAAGGGTCTAAATTAACCACCGCTTCCCCTAGAGTACTAAAGGGTCTAAATTAACCACCGCCCCCTAGAGTCCTAAAGGGTCTAAATTAACCACCGCTCCCCCTAGAGTCCTAAGGGGCCTAAATTAACCACCGCCCCCTAGAGTCCTAAAGGGGCTAAAGTAATCACTGCCCCTTCCCCCCCCTAGAGTCCTAAAGGGGCTAAATTTACCACCTCCCCCCCCAGAGTCCTAAAGGGGCTAAATTTACCACCGCCCCCCCCAGTGTCCTAAAGGGGTACTAAATTAACCACCGCCCCCCTAGAGTCCTAAAGGGTCTACATTAACCACCGCCCCCTAGAGTCCTAAAGGGTCCAAATTGACCACCACCCCCCTAGAGTGTTTAAATTAACAACCGCCCGCTAGAGTCCTAAACGGTCTAAATTAACCAATGCCCCCTAGATTCCTAAAGGGTCTAAATTAACCAGAGTCCTAAAGGGTCTAAATTAATCAGAGTCCTAAAGGGTCTAAATTAACCATCGCTCCCCCTAGAGTCATAAAGGGTCTAAATTAACCACCGCTCCCCCTAGAGTCCTAAGGGGCCTAAATTAACCACCGCCCCCTAGAGGCCTAAAGGGTCTAAATTAACCACCGCTTCCCCTAGAGTACTAAAGGGTCTAAATTAACCACCGCCCCCTAGAGTCCTAAAGGGTCTAAATTAACCACCGCCCCCCTAGAGTCCTAAAGGGTCTAAATTAACCACCGCTCCCCCAAGAGTCCTAAAGGGTCTAAATTAACCACCGCTCCCTAGAGTCCTAAAGGGTCTAAATTAACCACAGCTCCCTAGAGTCCTAAAGGGTCTAAATTAACCACTGCCCCCTAGAGTCCTAAAGGGGCTAAATGAATCCCCTCCCCCCCCCTTAGAGTCCTAAAGGGTCTAAATTAACCACCGCCCCTCTAGAGTCCTAAAGGGCCTAAATTAACCACCGCTCCCCCTAGAGTACTAAAGGGTCTAAATTAACCACTGCCCTCCCTAGAGTCCTAAAATGTCTAAATTAACAACTCCCCCCCCCCAGAGTCCTAAAGGGGCTAAATTAATCACTGCCCCCCCCCTCCTAGAGTCCTAAAGGGGCTAAATTTACCACCTCCCCCCCCCCAGAGTCCTAAAGGGGATACATTTACCACCGCTCCCCCTAGAGTCCTAAGGGGCCTAAATTAACCACCGCCCCCTAGAGTCCTAAAGGGGCTAAATTAATCACTGCCCCTCCCCCCCCTAGAGTCCTAAAGGGGCTAAATTTACCACCTCCCCCCAGAGTCCTAAAGGGGCTAAATTTACCACCACCCCCCCAGAGTCCTAAAGGGGTACTAAATTAACCACCGGCCCCCTAGAGTCCTAAAGGGTCTACATTAACCACCGCCCCCTAGAGTCCTAAAGGGTCCAAATTGACCACCACCCCCCTAGAGTGTTTAAATTAACAACCGCCCGCTAGAGTCCTAAACGGTCTAAATTAACCAATGCCCCCTAGAGTCCTAAAGGGTCTAAATTAACCAGAGTCCTAAAGGGTCTAAATTAACCACCGCTCCCCCTAGAGTCCTAAGGGGCCTAAATTAACCACCGCCCCCTAGAGTCCTAAAGGGGCTAAAGTAATCACTGCCCCTTCCCCCCCTAGAGTCCTAAAGGGGCTAAATTTACCACCTCCGCCCCCAGAGTCCTAAAGGGTCTAAATTAACCACCGCTCCCCCTAGAGTCCTAAGGGGCCTAAATTAACCACCGCCCCTTAGAGTCCTAAAGGGTCTAAATCAACCACCGCTCCCGCTAGAGTCCTAAAGGGTCTAAATTAACCACCGCTCCCCCTAGTGTACAAAAGGGTCTAAATTAACCACCGCTCCCTAGAGTCCTAAAGTGCCTAAATTAACCACCGCTCCCCCTAGAATCCTAAAGGGTCTAAATTAACCACCGCTCCCCCTACAGTCCTAAAGGGTCTACATTAACCACCGCTCCCCCTTGAGTCCTAAAGGGTCTAAATTAACCACCGCTCCCCCAAGAGTCCTAAAGGGTCTAAATTAACCACCGCTCCCTAGAGAACTAAAGGGTCTAAATTAACCACCGCTCCCCCTAGAATCCTAAAGGGTCTAAATTAACCACCGCTTCCCCTAGAATCCTAAAGGGTCTAAATTAACAACCGCTCCCCCTAGAGTCCTAAAGGGTCTAAATTAACCACCGCTCCCTAGAGTCCTAAAGGGTCTAAATTAACCACCGCTCCCTAGAGTCCTAAAGGGTCTAAATTAACCACAGCTCCCTAGAGTCCTAAAGGGTCCAAATTGACCACCACCCCCCTAGAGTGTTTAAATTAACAACCGCCCGCTAGAGTCCTAAACGGTCTAAATTAACCAATGCCCCCTAGAGTCCTAAAGGGTCTAAATTAACCAGAGTCCTAAAGGGTCTAAATTAACCAGAGTCCTAAAGGGTCTAAATTAACCATCGCTCCCCCTAGAGTCATAAAGGGTCTAAATTAACCACCGCTCCCCCTAGAGTCCTAAGGGGCCTAAATTAACCACCGCCCCCTAGAGGCCTAAAGGGTCTAAATTAACCACCGCTTCCCCTAGAGTACTAAAGGGTCTAAATTAACCACCGCCCCCTAGAGTCCTAAAGGGTCTAAATTAACCACCGCCCCCCTAGAGTCCTAAAGGGTCTAAATTAACCAGAGTCCTAAAGGGTCTAAATTGACCACCACCCCCCTAGAGTGTTTAAATTAACAACCGCCCGCTAGAGTCCTAAACGGTCTAAATTAACCAATGCCCCCTAGAGTCCTAAAGGGTCTAAATTAACCAGAGTCCTAAAGGGTCTAAATTAACCAGAGTCCTAAAGGGTCTAAATTAACCATCGCTCCCCCTAGAGTCATAAAGGGTCTAAATTAACCACCGCTCCCCCTAGAGTCCTAAGGGGCCTAAATTAACCACCGCCCCCTAGAGGCCTAAAGGGTCTAAATTAACCACCGCTTCCCCTAGAGTACTAAAGGGTCTAAATTAACCACCGCCCCCTAGAGTCCTAAAGGGTCTAAATTAACCACCGCCCCCCTAGAGTCCTAAAGGGTCTAAATTAACCAGAGTCCTAAAGGGTCTAAATTAACCACCGCTCCCCCTAGAGTCCTAAGGGGCCTAAATTAACCACCGCCCCTTAGAGTCCTAAAGGGTCTAAATCAACCACCGCTCCCGCTAGAGTCCTAAAGGGTCTAAATTAACCACCGCTCCCCCTAGTGTACAAAAGGTTCTAAATTAACCACCGCTCCCTAGAGTCCTAAAGTGCCTAAATTAACCACCGCTCCCCCTAGAATCCTAAAGGGTCTAAATTAACCACCGCTCCCCCTACAGTCCTAAAGGGTCTACATTAACCACCGCTCCCCCTTGAGTCCTAAAGGGTCTAAATTAACCACCGCTCCCCCAAGAGTCCTAAAGGGTCTAAATTAACCACCGCTCCCTAGAGAACTAAAGGGTCTAAATTAACCACCGCTCCCCCTAGAATCCTAAAGGGTCTAAATTAACCACCGCTTCCCCTAGAATCCTAAAGGGTCTAAATTAACAACCGCTCCCCCTAGAGTCCTAAAGGGTCTAAATTAACCACCGCTCCCTAGAGTCCTAAAGGGTCTAAATTAACCACCGCTCCCTAGACAACTAAAGGGTCTAAATTAACCACCGCTCCCCCTAGAATCCTAAAGGGTCTAAATTAACCACCGCTTCCCCTAGAATCCTAAAGGGTCTAAATTAACAACCGCTCCCCCTAGAGTCCTAAAGGGTCTAAATTAACCACCGCTCCCTAGAGTCCTAAAGGGTCTAAATTAACCACCGCTCCCTAGAGTCCTAAAGGGTCTAAATTAACCACAGCTCCCTAGAGTCCTAAAGGGTCCAAATTGACCACCACCCCCCTAGAGTGTTTAAATTAACAACCGCCCGCTAGAGTCCTAAACGGTCTAAATTAACCAATGCCCCCTAGAGTCCTAAAGGGTCTAAATTAACCAGAGTCCTAAAGGGTCTAAATTAACCAGAGTCCTAAAGGGTCTAAATTAACCATCGCTCCCCCTAGAGTCATAAAGGGTCTAAATTAACCACCGCTCCCCCTAGAGTCCTAAGGGGCCTAAATTAACCACCGCCCCCTAGAGGCCTAAAGGGTCTAAATTAACCACCGCTTCCCCTAGAGTACTAAAGGGTCTAAATTAACCACCGCCCCCTAGAGTCCTAAAGGGTCTAAATTAACCACCGCCCCCCTAGAGTCCTAAAGGGTCTAAATTAACCAGAGTCCTAAAGGGTCTAAATTAACCACCGCTCCCCCTAGAGTCCTAAGGGGCCTAAATTAACCACCGCCCCTTAGAGTCCTAAAGGGTCTAAATCAACCACCGCTCCCGCTAGAGTCCTAAAGGGTCTAAATTAACCACCGCTCCCCCTAGTGTACAAAAGGTTCTAAATTAACCACCGCTCCCTAGAGTCCTAAAGTGCCTAAATTAACCACCGCTCCCCCTAGAATCCTAAAGGGTCTAAATTAACCACCGCTCCCCCTACAGTCCTAAAGGGTCTACATTAACCACCGCTCCCCCTTGAGTCCTAAAGGGTCTAAATTAACCACCGCTCCCCCAAGAGTCCTAAAGGGTCTAAATTAACCACCGCTCCCTAGAGAACTAAAGGGTCTAAATTAACCACCGCTCCCCCTAGAATCCTAAAGGGTCTAAATTAACCACCGCTTCCCCTAGAATCCTAAAGGGTCTAAATTAACAACCGCTCCCCCTAGAGTCCTAAAGGGTCTAAATTAACCACCGCTCCCTAGAGTCCTAAAGGGTCTAAATTAACCACCGCTCCCTAGAGTCCTAAAGGGTCTAAATTAACCACAGCTCCCTAGAGTCCTAAAGGGTCCAAATTGACCACCACCCCCCTAGAGTGTTTAAATTAACAACCGCCCGCTAGAGTTCTAAACGGTCTAAATTAACCAATGCCCCCTAGAGTCCTAAAGGGTCTAAATTAACCAGAGTCCTAAAGGGTCTAAATTAACCAGAGTCCTAAAGGGTCTAAATTAACCATCGCTCCCCCTAGAGTCATAAAGGGTCTAAATTAACCATCGCTCCCCCTAGAGTCATAAAGGGTCTAAATTAACCACCGCTTCCCCTAGAGTACTAAAGGGTCTAAATTAACCACCGCCCCCTAGAGTCCTAAAGGGTCTATATTAACCACCGCCCCCCTAGAGTCCTAAAGGGTCTAAATTAACCAGAGTCCTAAAGGGTCTAAATTAACCACCGCTCCCCCTAGTGTACAAAAGGGTCTAAATTAACCACCGCTCCCTAGAGTCCTAAAGTGCCTAAATTAACCACCGCTCCCCCTAGAATCCTAAAGGGTCTAAATTAACCACCGCTCCCCCTAGAGTCCTAAAGGGTCTACATTAACCACCGCTCCCCCTTGAGTCCTAAAGGGTCTAAATTAACCACCGCTCCCCCAAGAGTCCTAAAGGGTCTAAATTAACCACCGCTCCCTAGAGAAATAAAGGGTCTAAATTAACCACCGCTCCCCCTAGAATCCTAAAGGGTCTAAATTAACCACCGCTTCCCCTAGAATCCTAAAGGGTCTAAATTAACAACCGCTCCCCCTAGAGTCCTAAAGGGTCTAAATTAACCACCGCTCCCTAGATTCCTAAAGGGTCTAAATTAACCACCGCTCCCTAGAGTCCTAAAGGGTCTAAATTAACCACAGCTCCCTAGAGTCCTAAAGGGTATAAATTAACGACTGCCCTCCCTAGAGTCCTAAAGGGTCTAAATGAACAACTTCCCCCCCCTAGAGTCCTAAAGGGTCTAAATTAACCACTGCCCTCCCTAGAGTCCTAAAGGGTCCAAATTAACCACCACCCCCCTAGAGTGTTTAAATTAACCACCGCCCCCTAGAGTCCTAAAGGGTCTAAATGAACCCCTGCCCCCCCAGAGTCCTAAAGGTTCTCAATTAACCAGAGTACTAAAGGGTCTAAATTAACCCCCCCCCCCCCCCTAGAGTCCTAAAGGGTCTAAATTAACCACCGCTCCCTAGAGTCCTAAAGGGTCTAAATTAACCACAGCTCCCTAGAGTCCTAAAGGGTCTAAATTAACCACTGCCCCCAGAGTCCTAAAGGGGCTAAATGAATCCCCTCCCCCCCCCTTAGAGTCCTAAAGGGTCTAAATTAACCACCGCCCCTCTAGAGTCCTAAAGGGCCGAAATTAACCACCGCTCCCCCTAGAGTACTAAAGGGTCTAAATTAACCACTGCCCTCCCTAGAGTCCTAAAGGGTCTAACTTAACAACCCCCCCCCCCCCCCCCAGAGTCCTAAAGGGGATACATTTACCACCACCCCCCCAGAGTCCTAAAGGGGTACTAAATTAACCACCGCCCCCCTAGAGTCCTAAAGGGTCTGCATTAACCACCGTCCCCTAGATTCCTAAAGGGTCCAAATTGACCACCACCCCCCTAGCCTAGAGTGTTTAAATTAACAACCGCCCGCTAGAGTCCTAAACGGTCTAAATTAACCAATGCCCCCTAGAGTCCTAAAGGGTCTAAATTAACCAGAGTCCTAAAGGGTCTAAATTAACCACCGCTCCCCCTAGAGTCCTAAGGGGCCTAAATTAACCACCGCCCCCTAGAGTCCTAAAGGGGCTAAATTAATCACTGCCCCTCCCCCCCCTAGAGTCCTAAAGGGGCTAAATTTACCACCTCCCCCCCAGAGTCCTAAAGGGGCTAAATTTACCACCACCCCCCCAGAATCTTAAAGGGGTACTAAATTAACCACCGGCCCCCTAGAGTCCTAAAGGGTCTACATTAACCACCGCCCCCTAGAGTCCTAAAGGGTCCAAATTGACCACCACCCCCCTAGAGTGTTTAAATTAACAACCGCCCGCTAGAGTCCTAAACGGTCTAAATTAACCAATGCCCCCTAGAGTCCTAAAGGGTCTAAATTAACCAGAGTCCTAAAGGGTCTAAATTAACCAGAGTCCTAAAGGGTCTAAATTAACCATCGCTCCCACTAGAGTCATAAAGGGTCTAAATTAACCACCGCTCCCCCTAGAGTCCTAAGGGGCCTAAATTAACCACCGCCCCCTAGAGGCCTAAAGGGTCTAAATTAACCACCGCTTCCCCTAGAGTACTAAAGGGTCTAAATTAACCACCGCCCCCTAGAGTCCTAAAGGGTCTAAATTAACCACCGCTCCCCCTAGAGTCCTAAGGGGCCTAAATTAACCACCGCCCCCTAGAGTCCTAAAGGGGCTAAAGTAATCACTGCCCCTTCCCCCCCCTAGAGTCCTAAAGGGGCTAAATTTACCACCTCCCCCCCCAGAGTCCTAAAGGGGCTAAATTTACCACCGCCCCCCCCAGTGTCCTAAAGGGGTACTAAATTAACCACCGCCCCCCTAGAGTCCTAAAGGGTCTACATTAACCACCGCCCCCTAGAGTCCTAAAGGGTCCAAATTGACCACCACCCCCCTAGAGTGTTTAAATTAACAACCGCCCGCTAGAGTCCTAAACGGTCTAAATTAACCAATGCCCCCTAGAGTCCTAAAGGGTCTAAATTAACCAGAGTCCTAAAGGGTCTAAATTAACCAGAGTCCTAAAGGGTCTAAATTAACCATCGCTCCCCCTAGAGTCATAAAGGGTCTAAATTAACCACCGCTCCCCCTAGAGTCCTAAGGGGCCTAAATTAACCACCGCCCCCTAGAGGCCTAAAGGGTCTAAATTAACCACCGCTTCCCCTAGAGTACTAAAGGGTCTAAATTAACCACCGCCCCCTAGAGTCCTAAAGGGTCTAAATTAACCAGAGTCCTAAAGGGTCTAAATTAACCACCGCTCCCCCTAGAGTCCTAAGGGGCCTAAATTAACCACCGCCCCTTAGAGTCCTAAAGGGTCTAAATCAACCACCGCTCCCGCTAGAGTCCTAAAGGGTCTAAATTAACCACCGCTCCCCCTAGTGTACAAAAGGGTCTAAATTAACCACCGCTCCCTAGAGTCCTAAAGTGCCTAAATTAACCACCGCTCCCCCTAGAATCCTAAAGGGTCTACATTAACCACCGCTCCCCCTCGAGTCCTAAAGGGTCTAAATTAACCACCGCTTCCCCTAGAGTACTAAAGGGTCTAAATTAACCACCGCCCCCTAGAGTCCTAAAGGGTCTAAATTAACCACCGCCCCCCTAGAGTCCTAAAGGGTCTAAATTAACCAGAGTCCTAAAGGGTCTAAATTAACCACCGCTCCCCCTAGAGTCCTAAGGGGCCTAAATTAACCACCGCCCCTTAGAGTCCTAAAGGGTCTAAATCAACCACCGCTCCCCCTAGAATCCTAAAGGGTCTAAATTAACCACCGCTTCCCCTAGAATCCTAAAGGGTCTAAATTAACAACCGCTCCCCCTAGAGTCCTAAAGGGTCTAAATTAACCACCGCTCCCCCTAGAGTCCTAAGGGGCCTAAATTAACCACCGCCCCTTAGAGTCCTAAAGGGTCTAAATCAACCACCGCTCCCGCTAGAGTCCTAAAGGGTCTAAATTAACCACCGCTCCCCCTAGTGTACAAAAGGGTCTAAATTAACCACCGCTCCCTAGAGTCCTAAAGTGCCTAAATTAACCACCGCTCCCCCTAGAATCCTAAAGGGTCTAAATTAACCACCGCTCCCCCTAGAGTCCTAAAGGGTCTACATTAACCACCGCTCCCCCTTGAGTCCTAAAGGGTCTAAATTAACCACCGCTCCCCCAAGAGTCCTAAAGGGTCTAAATTAACCACCGCTCCCTAGAGAACTAAAGGGTCTAAATTAACCACCGCTCCCCCTAGAATCCTAAAGGGTCTAAATTAACCACCGCTTCCCCTAGAATCCTAAAGGGTCTAAATTAACAACCGCTCCCCCTAGAGTCCTAAAGGGTCTAAATTAACCACCGCTCCCTAGAGTCCTAAAGGGTCTAAATTAACCACCGCTCCCTAGAGTCCTAAAGGGTCTAAATTAACCACAGCTCCCTAGAGTCCTAAAGGGTCCAAATTGACCACCACCCCCCTAGAGTGTTTAAATTAACAACCGCCCGCTAGAGTCCTAAACGGTCTAAATTAACCAATGCCCCCTAGAGTCCTAAAGGGTCTAAATTAACCAGAGTCCTAAAGGGTCTAAATTAACCAGAGTCCTAAAGGGTCTAAATTAACCATCGCTCCCCCTAGAGTCATAAAGGGTCTAAATTAACCACCGCTCCCCCTAGAGTCCTAAGGGGCCTAAATTAACCACCGCCCCCTAGAGGCCTAAAGGGTCTAAATTAACCACCGCTTCCCCTAGAGTACTAAAGGGTCTAAATTAACCACCGCCCCCTAGAGTCCTAAAGGGTCTAAATTAACCACCGCCCCCCTAGAGTCCTAAAGGGTCTAAATTAACCAGAGTCCTAAAGGGTCTAAATTAACCACCGCTCCCCCTAGAGTCCTAAAGGGCCTAAATTAACCACCGCCCCTTAGAGTCCTAAAGGGTCTAAATCAACCACCGCTCCCGCTAGAGTCCTAAAGGGTCTAAATTAACCACCGCTCCCCCTAGTGTACAAAAGGGTCTAAATTAACCACCGCTCCCTAGAGTCCTAAAGTGCCTAAATTAACCACCGCTCCCCCTAGAATCCTAAAGGGTCTACATTAACCACCGCTCCCCCTTGAGTCCTAAAGGGTCTAAATTAACCACCGCTTCCCCTAGAGTACTAAAGGGTCTAAATTAACCACCGCCCCCTAGAGTCCTAAAGGGTCTAAATTAACCACCGCCCCCCTAGAGTCCTAAAGGATCTAAATTAACCACCGCTCCCCCTAGAGTCCTAAGGGGCCTAAATTAACCACCGCCCCTTAGAGTCCTAAAGGGTCTAAATCAACCACCGCTCCCCCAAGAGTCCTAAAGGGTCTAAATTAACCACCGCTCCCTAGAGAACAAAAGGGTCTAAATTAACCACCGCTCCCCCTAGAATCCTAAAGGGTCTAAATTAACCACCGCTTCCCCTAGAATCCTAAAGGGTCTAAATTAACAACCGCTCCCCCTAGAGTCCTAAAGGGTCTAAATTAACCACCGCTCCCTAGAGTCCTAAAGGGTCTAAATTAACCACCGCTCCCTAGAGTCCTAAAGGGTCTAAATTAACCACAGCTCCCTAGAGTCCTAAAGGATATAAATTAACGACTGCCCTCCCTAGAGTCCTAAAGGGTCTAAATGAACAACTTCCCCCCCCTAGAGTCCTAAAGGGTCTAAATTAACCACTGCCCTCCCTAGAGTCCTAAAGGGTCTAAATCAACCACCGCTCCCGCTAGAGTCCTAAAGGGTCTAAATTAACCACCGCTCCCCCTAGTGTACAAAAGGGTCTAAATTAACCACCGCTCCCTAGAGTCCTAAAGTGCCTAAATTAACCACCGCTCCCCCTAGAATCCTAAAGGGTCTAAATTAACCACCCCTCCCCCTAGAGTCCTAAAGGGTCTACATTAACCACCGCTCCCCCTTGAGTCCTAAAGGGTCTAAATTAACCACCGCTCCCCCAAGAGTCCTAAAGGGTCTAAATTAACCACCGCTCCCTAGAGAACTAAAGGGTCTAAATTAACCACCGCTCCCCCTAGAATCCTAAAGGGTCTAAATTAACCACCGCTTCCCCTAGAATCCTAAAGGGTCTAAATTAACAACCGCTCCCCCTAGAGTCCTAAAGGGTCTAAATTAACCACCGCTCCCTAGAGTCCTAAAGGGTCTAAATTAACCACCGCTCCCTAGAGTCCTAAAGGGTCTAAATTAACCACAGCTCCCTAGAGTCCTAAAGGGTATAAATTAACGACTGCCCTCCCTAGAGTCCTAAAGGGTCTAAATGAACAACTTCCCCCCCCTAGAGTCCTAAAGGGTCTAAATTAACCACTGCCCTCCCTAGAGTCCTAAAGGGTCCAAATTAACCACCACCCCCCTAGAGTGTTTAAATTAACCACCGCCCCTAGAGTCCTAAAGGGTCTAAATTAACCACCGCCCCCTAGAGTCCTAAAGGGTCTAAATTAACCACCGCCCCCCTAGAGTCCTAAAGGGTCTAAATTAACCACCGCTCAATCTAGAGTACTAAAGGGTCTAAATTAACCACCGCCCCCTAGAGTCCTAAAGGGTCTAAATTAACCACCGCCCCCCTAGAGTCCTAAAGGGTCTAAATTAACCACCGCTCCCCCTAGAGTCCTAAAGGGTCTAAATTAACCACCGCTCCCCCAAGAGTCCTAAAGGGTCTAAATTAACCACCTCACCCTAGAGTCCTAAAGGGTCTAAATTAACCACCGCTCCCCCTAGAGTCCTAAGGGGCCTAAATTAACCACCGCCCCCGAAGGGTCCTAAAGGGTCCTAAAGGGTCTAAATTAACCACCGCTCCCCCTAGAGTACAAAAGGGTCTAAATTAACCACCGCCCCCTAGAGTCCTAAAGGGTGTAAATTAACCACCGACCCCTAGAGTCCTAAAGGGTCCAAATTGACCACCACCCCCCTAGAGTGTTTAAATTAACAACCGCCCGCTAGAGTCCTAAACGGTCTAAATTAACCAATGCCCCCTGGAGTCCTAAAGGGTCTAAATTAACCAGAGTCCTAAAGGGTCTAAATTAACCAGAGTCCTAAAGGGTCTAAATTAACCACCGCTCCCCCTAGAGTCCTAAGGGGCCTAAATTAACCACCGCCCCTAGAGTCCTAAAGGGTCTAAATTAACCACCGCCCCCTAGAGTCCTAAAGGGTCTAAATTAACCACCGCCCCCCTAGAGTCCTAAAGGGTCTAAATTAACCACCGCTCCCCCTAGAGTACTAAAGGGTCTAAATTAACCACCGCCCCCTAGAGTCCTAAAGGGTCTAAATTAACCACCGCCCCCCTAGAGTCCTAAAGGGTCTAAATTAACCACCGCTCCCCCTAGAGTCCTAAAGGGTCTAAATTAACCACCGCTCCCCCAAGAGTCCTAAAGGGTCTAAATTAACCACCTCACCCTAGAGTCCTAAAGGGTCTAAATTAACCACCGCCCCTTAGAGTCCTAAAGGGTCTAAATCAACAACCGCTCCCGCTAGAGTCCTAAAGGGTCTAAATTAACCACCGCTCCCCCTAGTGTACAAAAGGGTCTAAATTAACCACCGCTCCCTAGAGTCCTAAAGTGCCTAAATTAACCACCGCTCCCCCTAGAATCCTAAAGGGTCTAAATTAACCACCGCTCCCCCTAGAGTCCTAAAGGGTCTACATTAACCTCCGCTCCCCCTTGAGTCCTAAAGGGTCTAAATTAACCACCGCTCCCCCAAGAGTCCTAAAGGGTCTAAATTAACCACCGCTCCCTAGAGAACTAAAGGGTCTAAATTAACCACCGCTCCCCCTAGAATCCTAAAGGGTCTAAATTAACCACCGCTTCCTCTAGAATCCTAAAGGGTCTAAATTAACAACCGCTCCCCCTAGAGTCCTAAAGGGTCTAAATTAACCACCGCTCCCTAGAGTCCTAAAGGGTCTAAATTAACCACAGCTCCCTAGAGTCCTAAAGGGTATAAATTAACGACTGCCCTCCCTAGAGTCCTAAAGGGTCTAAATGAACAACTTCCCCCCCCCCTAGAGTCCTAAAGGGTCTAAATTAACCACTGCCCTCCCTAGAGTCCTAAAGGGTCCAAATTAACCACCACCCCCCTAGAGTGTTTAAATTAACCACCGCCCCCTAGAGTCCTAAAGGGTCTAAATGAACCCCTGCCCCCCCAGAGTCCTAAAGGTTCTCAATTAACCAGAGTACTAAAGGGTCTAAATTAACCACCCCCCCCCCCCCCCTAGAGTCCTAAAGGGTCTAAATCAACCACCGCTCCCGCTAGAGTCCTAAAGGGTCTAAATTAACCACCGCTCCCCCTAGTGTACAAAAGGGTCTAAATTAACCACCGCTCCCTAGAGTCCTAAAGTGCCTAAATTAACCAGCGCTCCCCCTAGAATCCTAAAGGGTCTAAATTAACAACCGCTCCCCCTAGAGTCCTAAAGGGTCTAAATTAACCACCGCTCCCTAGAGTCCTAAAGGGTCTAAATGAACCCCTGCCCCCCCAGAGTCCTAAAGGTTCTCAATTAACCAGAGTACTAAAGGGTCTAAATTAACCACCCCCCCCCTAGAGTCCTAAAGGGTCTAAATTAACCACCGCTCCCTAGAGTCCTAAAGGGTCTAAATTAACCACAGCTCCCTAGAGTCCTAAAGGGTCTAAATTAACCACTGCCCCAAAGAGTCCTAAAGGGGCTAAATGAATCCCCCCCCCCCCCTTAGAGTCCTAAAGGGTCTAAATTAACCACCGCCCCTCTAGAGTCCTAAAGGGCCTAAATTAACCACCGCTCCCCCTAGATTACTAAAGGGTCTAAATTAACCACCGCCCCCTAGAGTCCTAAAGGGTGTAAATTAACCACCGACCCCTAGAGTCCTAAAGGATCCAAATTGACCACCACCCCCCTAGAGTGTTTAAATTAACAACCGCCCGCTAGAGTCCTAAACGGTCTAAATTAACCAATGCCCCCTGGAGTCCTAAAGGGTCTAAATTAACCAGAGTCCTAAAGGGTCTAAATTAACCAGAGTCCTAAAGGGTCTAAATTAACCACCGCTCCCCCTAGAGTCCTAAGGGGCCTAAATTAACCACCGCCCCTAGAGTCCTAAAGGGTCTAAATTAACCACCGCCCCCTAGAGTCCTAAAGGGTCTAAATTAACCACCGCCCCCCTAGAGTCCTAAAGGGTCTAAATTAACCACCGCTCCCCCTAGAGTACTAAAGGGTCTAAATTAACCACCGCCCCCTAGAGTCCTAAAGGGTCTAAATTAACCACCGCCCCCCTAGAGTCCTAAAGGGTCTAAATTAACCACCGCTCCCCCTAGAGTCCTAAAGGGTCTAAATTAACCACCGCTCCCCCAAGAGTCCTAAAGGGTCTAAATTAACCACCGCCCCTTAGAGTCCTAAAGGGTCTAAATCAACCACCGCTCCCGCTAGAGTCCTAAAGGGTCTAAATTAACCACCGCTCCCCCTAGTGTACAAAAGGGTCTAAATTAACCACCGCTCCCTAGAGTCCTAAAGTGCCTAAATTAACCACCGCTCCCCCTAGAATCCTAAAGGGTCTAAATTAACCACCGCTCCCCCTAGAGTCCTAAAGGGTCTACATTAACCTCCGCTCCCCCTTGAGTCCTAAAGGGTCTAAATTAACCACCGCTCCCCCAAGAGTCCTAAAGGGTCTAAATTAACCACCGCTCCCTAGAGAACTAAAGGGTCTAAATTAACCACCGCTCCCCCTAGAATCCTAAAGGGTCTAAATTAACCACCGCTTCCCCTAGAATCCTAAAGGGTCTAAATTAACAACCGCTCCCCCTAGAGTCCTAAAGGGTCTAAATTAACCACCGCTCCCTAGAGTCCTAAAGGGTCTAAATTAACCACCGCTCCCTAGAGTCCTAAAGGGTCTAAATTAACCACAGCTCCCTAGAGTCCTAAAGGGTATAAATTAACGACTGCCCTCCCTAGAGTCCTAAAGGGTCTAAATGAACAACTTCCCCCCCCCCCTAGAGTCCTAAAGGGTCTAAATTAACCACTGCCCTCCCTAGAGTCCTAAAGGGTCCAAATTAACCACCACCCCCCTAGAGTGTTTAAATTAACCACCGCCCCCTAGAGTCC
The DNA here is from genome assembly GCF_057628025.1 of Oncorhynchus mykiss. NCBI lineage: Eukaryota > Metazoa > Chordata > Actinopteri > Salmoniformes > Salmonidae > Oncorhynchus > Oncorhynchus mykiss. The sequence goes on along the minus strand of NC_143046.1, from coordinate 355,119 downwards.
TAAAGGGTCTAAATGAACCCCTGCCCCCCCAGAGTCCTAAAGGTTCTCAATTAACCAGAGTACTAAAGGGTCTAAATTAACCACCCCCCCCCCCCCCTAGAGTCCTAAAGGGTCTAAATCAACCACCGCTCCCGCTAGAGTCCTAAAGGGTCTAAATTAACCACCGCTCCCTAGAGAACTAAAGGGTCTAAATTAACCACCGCTCCCCCTAGAATCCTAAAGGGTCTAAATTAACCACCGCTTCCCCTAGAATCCTAAAGGGTCTAAATTAACAACCGCTCCCCCTAGAGTCCTAAAGGGTCTAAATTAACCACCGCTCCCTAGAGTCCTAAAGGGTCTAAATGAACCCCTGCCCCCCCAGAGTCCTAAAGGTTCTCAATTAACCAGAGTACTAAAGGGTCTAAATTAACCACCCCCCCCCTAGAGTCCTAAAGGGTCTAAATTAACCACCGCTCCCTAGAGTCCTAAAGGGTCTAAATTAACCACAGCTCCCTAGAGTCCTAAAGGGTCTAAATTAACCACTGCCCCAAAGAGTCCTAAAGGGGCTAAATGAATCCCCCCCCCCCCCCCCTTAGAGTCCTAAAGGGTCTACATTAACCACCGCCCCCTAGAGTCCTAAAGGGTCCAAATTGACCACCGCCCCCCTAGAGTGTTTAAATTAACAACCGCCCGCTAGAGTCCTAAACGGTCTAAATTAACCAATGCCCCCTAGAGTCCTAAAGGGTCTAAATTAACCAGAGTCCTAAAGGGTCTAAATTAACCAGAGTCCTAAAGGGTCTAAATTAACCATCGCTCCCCCTAGAGTCATAACGGGTCTAAATTAACCACCGCTCCCCCTAGAGTCCTAAGGGGCCTAAATTAACCACCGCCCCCTAGAGGCCTAAAGGGTCTAAATTAACCACCGCTTCCCCTAGAGTACTAAAGGGTCTAAATTAACCACCGCCCCCCTAGAGTCCTAAAGGGTCTAAATTAACCAGAGTCCTAAAGGGTCTAAATTAACCACCGCTCCCCCTAGAGTCCTAAGGGGCCTAAATTAACCACCGCCCCTAGAGTCCTAAAGGGGCTAAATTAATCACTGCCCCTCCCCCCCCCAGAGTCCTAAAGGGGCTAAATTAACCACCGGCCCCCTAGAGTCCTAAAGGGTCTACATTAACCACCGCCCCCAGAGTCCTAAAGGGTCCAAATTGACCACCACCCCCCTAGAGTGTTTAAATTAACAACCGCCCGCTAGAGTCCTAAACGGTCTAAATTAACCAATGCCCCCTAGAGTCCTAAAGGGTCTAAATTAACCAGAGTCCTAAAGGGTCTAAATTAACCAGAGTCCTAAAGGGTCTAAATTAACCATCGCTCCCCTAGAGTCATAAAGGGTCTAAATTAACCACCGCTCCCCCTAGAGTCCTAAGGGGCCTAAATTAACCACCGCCCCCTAGAGTCCTAACGGGTCTAAATTAACCACCGCTTCCCCTAGAGTACTAAAGGGTCTAAATTAACCACCGCCCCCTAGAGTCCTAAAGGGTCTAAATTAACCACCGCCCCCCTAGAGTCCTAAAGGGTCTAAATTAACCAGAGTCCTGAAGGGTCTAAATTAACCACTGCCCCCTAGAGTCCTAAAGGGTCTAAATTAACCACTGCCCCCTAGAGTCCTAAAGGGTCTAAATTAACCACTGCCCCCCTCTAGAGTCCTAAAAGGGCTACATTAATCACCGCACCCCCCCCCCTAGAGTCCTAAAGGGTCTAAATTAACCACTGCTCTCCCTAGAGTCCTAAAGTGGTACTAAATTAACCACCGCCCCCTAGAGTCCTACAGGGTCTAAATTAACCCCTGACCCCCCCCCCCTAGAGTCCTAAAGGGTCTAAATTAACCACCGCTCCCTAGAGTCCTAAAGGGTCTAAATTAACCACCGCTCCCTAGAGTCCTAAAGGGTCTAAATTAACCACTGCCCCCTAGAGTCCTAAAGGGGCTAAATGAATCCCCCCTCCTTAGAGTCCTAAAGGGCCTAAATTAACCACCGCTCCCCCTAGATTACTAAAGGGTCTAAATTAACCACTGCCCTCCCTAGAGTCCTAAAGGGTCTGCATTAACCACCGCCCCCTAGAGTCCTAAAGGGTCCAAATTGACCACCACCCCCCTACCCTAGAGTGTTTAAATTAACAACCGCCCGCTAGAGTCCTAAACGGTCTAAATTAACCAATGCCCCCTAGAGTCCTAAAGGGTCTAAATTAACCAGAGTCCTAAAGGGTCTAAATTAACCACCGCTCCCCCTAGAGTCCTAAGGGGCCTAAATTAACCACCGCCCCCTAGAGTCCTAAAGGGGCTAAATTAATCACTGCCCCTCCCCCCCCCTAGAGTCCTAAAGGGGCTAAATTTACCACCTCCCCCCCAGAGTCCTAAAGGGGCTAAATTTACCACCACCCCCCCAGAGTCCTAAAGGGGTACTAAATTAACCACCGGCCCCCTAGAGTCCTAAAGGGTCTACATTAACCACCGCCCCCTAGAGTCCTAAAGGGTCCAAATTGACCACCAACCCCCTAGAGTGTTTAAATTAACAACCGCCCGCTAGAGTCCTAAACGGTCTAAATTAACCAATGCCCCCTAGAGTCCTAAAGGGTCTAAATTAACCAGAGTCCTAAAGGGTCTAAATTAACCACCGCTCCCCCTAGAGTCCTAAGGGGCCTAAATTAACCACCGCCCCCTAGAGTCCTAAAGGGGCTAAAGTAATCACTGCCCCTTCCCCCCCTAGAGTCCTAAAGGGGCTAAATTTACCACCTCCCCCCCAGAGTCCTAAAGGGGCTAAATTTACCACCGCCCCCCCCCCCCCCAGTGTCCTAAAGGGGTACTAAATTAACCACCGCCCCCCTAGAGTCCTAAAGGGTCTACATTAACCACCGCCCCTAGAGTCCTAAAGGGTCCAAATTGACCACCACCCCCCTAGAGTGTTTAAATTAACAACCGCCCGCTAGAGTCCTAAACGGTCTAAATTAACCAATGCCCCCTAGAGTCCTAAAGGGTCTAAATTAACCAGAGTCCTAAAGGGTCTAAATTAACCAGAGTCCTAAAGGGTCTAAATTAACCATCGCTCCCCCTAGAGTCATAAAGGGTCTAAATTAACCACCGCTCCCCCTAGAGTCCTAAGGGGCCTAAATTAACCACCGCCCCCTAGAGGCCTAAAGGGTCTAAATTAACCACCGCTTCCCCTAGAGTACTAAAGGGTCTAAATTAACCACCGCCCCCTAGAGTCCTAAAGGGTCTAAATTAACCACCGCCCCCCTAGAGTCCTAAAGGGTCTAAATTAACCAGAGTCCTAAAGGGTCTAAATTAACCACCGCTCCCCCTAGAGTCCTAAGGGGCCTAAATTAACCACCGCCCCTAGAGTCCTAAAGGGGCTAAATTAATCACTGCCCCTCCCCCCCCAGAGTCCTAAAGGGGCTAAATTTACCACCGCCCCCCCCCAGAGTCCTAAAGGGGTACTAAATTAACCACCGGCCCCCTAGAGTCCTAAAGGGTCTACATTAACCACCGCCCCCAGAGTCCTAAAGGGTCCAAATTGACCACCACCCCCCTAGAGTGTTTAAATTAACAACCGCCCGCTAGAGTCCTAAACGGTCTAAATTAACCAATGCCCCCTAGAGTCCTAAAGGGTCTAAATTAACCAGAGTCCTAAAGGGTCTAAATTAACCAGAGTCCTAAAGGGTCTAAATTAACCATCGCTCCCCTAGAGTCATAAAGGCTCTAAATTAACCACCGCTCCCCCTAGAGTCCTAAGGGGCCTAAATTAACCACCGCCCCCTAGAGTCCTAAAGGGTCTAAATTAACCACCGCTCCCTAGAGTCCTAAAGGGTCTAAATTAACCACAGCTCCCTAGAGTCCTAAAGGGTATAAATTAACGACTGCCCTCCCTAGAGTCCTAAAGGGTCTAAATGAACAACTTCCCCCCCCCCCTAGAGTCCTAAAGGGTCTAAATTAACCACTGCCCTCCCTAGAGTCCAAAAGGGTCCAAATTAACCACCACCCCCCTAGAGTGTTTAAATTAACCACCGCCCCCTAGAGTCCTAAAGGGTCTAAATGAACCCCTGCCCCCCCAGAGTCCTAAAGGTTCTCAATTAACCAGAGTACTAAAGGGTCTAAATTAACCCCCCCCCCCCCCCCCCCCCCTAGAGTCCTAAAGGGTCTAAATCAACCACCTCTCCCGCTAGAGTCCTAAAGGGTCTAAATTAACCACCGCTCCCCCTAGTGTACAAAAGGTTCTAAATTAACCACCGCTCCCTAGAGTCCTAAAGTGCCTAAATTAACCAGCGCTCCCCCTAGAATCCTAAAGGGTCTAAATTAACCACCGCTCCCCCTAGAGTCCTAAAGGGTCTACATTAACCACCGCTCCCCCTTGAGTCCTAAAGGGTCTAAATTAACCACCGCTCCCCCAAGAGTCCTAAAGGGTCTAAATTAACCACCGCTCCCTAGAGAACTAAAGGGTCTAAATTAACCACCGCTCCCCCTAGAATCCTAAAGGGTCTAAATTAACCACCGCTTCCCCTAGAATCCTAAAGGGTCTAAATTAACAACCGCTCCCCCTAGAGTCCTAAAGGGTCTAAATTAACCACCGCTCCCTAGAGTCCTAAAGGGTCTAAATGAACCCCTGCCCCCCCAGAGTCCTAAAGGTTCTCAATTAACCAGAGTACTAAAGGGTCTAAATTAACCACCCCCCCCCTAGAGTCCTAAAGGGTCTAAATTAACCACCGCTCCCTAGAGTCCTAAAGGGTCTAAATTAACCACAGCTCCCTAGAGTCCTAAAGGGTCTAAATTAACCACTGCCCCAAAGAGTCCTAAAGGGGCTAAATGAATCCCCCCCCCCCCCCCCCTTAGAGTCCTAAAGGGTCTACATTAACCACCGCCCCCTAGAGTCCTAAAGGGTCCAAATTGACCACCACCCCCCTAGAGTGTTTAAATTAACAACCGCCCGCTAGAGTCCTAAACGGTCTAAATTAACCAATGCCCCCTAGAGTCCTAAAGGGTCTAAATTAACCAGAGTCCTAAAGGGTCTAAATTAACCAGAGTCCTAAAGGGTCTAAATTAACCATCGCTCCCCCTAGAGTCATAAAGGGTCTAAATTAACCACCGCTCCCCCTAGAGTCCTAAGGGGCCTAAATTAACCACCGCCCCCTAGAGGCCTAAAGGGTCTAAATTAACCACCGCTTCCCCTAGAGTACTAAAGGGTCTAAATTAACCACCGCCCCCCTAGAGTCCTAAAGGGTCTAAATTAACCAGAGTCCTAAAGGGTCTAAATTAACCACCGCTCCCCCTAGAGTCCTAAGGGGCCTAAATTAACCACCGCCCCTAGAGTCCTAAAGGGGCTAAATTAATCACTGCCCCTCCCCCCCCCAGAGTCCTAAAGGGGCTAAATTAACCACCGGCCCCCTAGAGTCCTAAAGGGTCTACATTAACCACCGCCCCCAGAGTCCTAAAGGGTCCAAATTGACCACCACCCCCCTAGAGTGTTTAAATTAACAACCGCCCGCTAGAGTCCTAAACGGTCTAAATTAACCAATGCCCCCTAGAGTCCTAAAGGGTCTAAATTAACCAGAGTCCTAAAGGGTCTAAATTAACCAGAGTCCTAAAGGGTCTAAATTAACCATCGCTCCCCTAGAGTCATAAAGGGTCTAAATTAACCACCGCTCCCCCTAGAGTCCTAAGGGGCCTAAATTAACCACCGCCCCCTAGAGTCCTAACGGGTCTAAATTAACCACCGCTTCCCCTAGAGTACTAAAGGGTCTAAATTAACCACCGCCCCCTAGAGTCCTAAAGGGTCTAAATTAACCACCGCCCCCCTAGAGTCCTAAAGGGTCTAAATTAACCAGAGTCCTGAAGGGTCTAAATTAACCACTGCCCCCTAGAGTCCTAAAGGGTCTAAATTAACCACTGCCCCCTAGAGTCCTAAAGGGTCTAAATTAACCACTGCCCCCCTCTAGAGTCCTAAAAGGGCTACATTAATCACCGCACCCCCCCCCCCCTAGAGTCCTAAAGGGTCTAAATTAACCACTGCTCTCCCTAGAGTCCTAAAGTGGTACTAAATTAACCACCGCCCCCTAGAGTCCTACAGGGTCTAAATTAACCCCTGACCCCCCCCCCCTAGAGTCCTAAAGGGTCTAAATTAACCACCGCTCCCTAGAGTCCTAAAGGGTCTAAATTAACCACCGCTCCCTAGAGTCCTAAAGGGTCTAAATTAACCACTGCCCCCTAGAGTCCTAAAGGGGCTAAATGAATCCCCCCTCCTTAGAGTCCTAAAGGGCCTAAATTAACCACCGCTCCCCCTAGATTACAAAAGGGTCTAAATTAACCACTGCCCTCCCTAGAGTCCTAAAGGGTCTGCATTAACCACCGCCCCCTAGAGTCCTAAAGGGTCCAAATTGACCACCACCCCCCTACCCTAGAGTGTTTAAATTAACAACCGCCCGCTAGAGTCCTAAACGGTCTAAATTAACCAATGCCCCCTAGAGTCCTAAAGGGTCTAAATTAACCAGAGTCCTAAAGGGTCTAAATTAACCACCGCTCCCCCTAGAGTCCTAAGGGGCCTAAATTAACCACCGCCCCCTAGAGTCCTAAAGGGGCTAAATTAATCACTGCCCCTCCCCCCCCCTAGAGTCCTAAAGGGGCTAAATTTACCACCTCCCCCCCAGAGTCCTAAAGGGGCTAAATTTACCACCACCCCCCCAGAGTCCTAAAGGGGTACTAAATTAACCACCGGCCCCCTAGAGTCCTAAAGGGTCTACATTAACCACCGCCCCCTAGAGTCCTAAAGGGTCCAAATTGACCACCAACCCCCTAGAGTGTTTAAATTAACAACCGCCCGCTAGAGTCCTAAACGGTCTAAATTAACCAATGCCCCCTAGAGTCCTAAAGGGTCTAAATTAACCAGAGTCCTAAAGGGTCTAAATTAACCACCGCTCCCCCTAGAGTCCTAAGGGGCCTAAATTAACCACCGCCCCCTAGAGTCCTAAAGGGGCTAAAGTAATCACTGCCCCTTCCCCCCCCTAGAGTCCTAAAGGGGCTAAATTTACCACCTCCCCCCCAGAGTCCTAAAGGGGCTAAATTTACCACCGCCCCCCCCCCCAGTGTCCTAAAGGGTCTACATTAACCACCGCCCCCTAGAGTCCTAAAGGGTCCAAATTGACCACCACCCCCCTAGAGTGTTTAAATTAACAACCGCCCGCTAGAGTCCTAAACGGTCTAAATTAACCAATGCCCCCTAGAGTCCTAAAGGGTCTAAATTAACCAGAGTCCTAAAGGGTCTAAATTAACCAGAGTCCTAAAGGGTCTAAATTAACCATCGCTCCCCCTAGAGTCATAAAGGGTCTAAATTAACCACCGCTTCCCCTAGAGTCCTAAGGGGCCTAAATTAACCACCGCCCCCTAGAGGCCTAAAGGGTCTAAATTAACCACCGCTTCCCCTAGAGTACTAAAGGGTCTAAATTAACCACCGCCCCCCTAGAGTCCTAAAGGGTCTAAATTAACCAGAGTCCTAAAGGGTCTAAATTAACCACCGCTCCCCCTAGAGTCCTAAGGGGCCTAAATTAACCACCGCCCCTAGAGTCCTAAAGGGGCTAAATTAATCACTGCCCCTCCCCCTCCCAGAGTCCTAAAGGGGCTAAATTTACCACCGCCCCCCCCAGAGTCCTAAAGGGGTACTAAATTAACCACCGGCCCCCTAGAGTCCTAAAGGGTCTACATTAACCTCCGCCCCCAGAGTCCTAAAGGGTCCAAATTGACCACCACCCCCCTAGAGTGTTTAAATTAACAACCGCCCGCTAGAGTCCTAAACGGTCTAAATTAACCAATGCCCCCTAGAGTCCTAAAGGGTCTAAATTTACCAGAGTCCTAAAGGGTCTAAATTAACCAGAGTCCTAAAGGGTCTAAATTAACCATCGCTCCCCTAGAGTCATAAAGGGTCTAAATTAACCACCGCTCCCCCTAGAGTCCTAAGGGGCCTAAATTAACCACCGCCCCCTAGAGTCCTAACGGGTCTAAATTAACCACCGCTTCCCCTAGAGTACTAAAGGGTCTAAATTAACCACCGCCCCCTAGAGTCCTAAAGGGTCTAAATTAACCACCGCCCCCCTAGAGTCCTAAAGGGTCTAAATTAACCAGAGTCCTGAAGGGTCTAAATTAACCACCGCTCCCCCTAGAGTCCTAAGGGGCCTAAATTAACCACCGCCCCTAGAGTCCTAAAGGGTCTAAATTAACCACCGCCCCCTAGAGTCCTAAAGGGTCTAAATTAACCACCGCCCCCCTAGAGTCCTAAAGGGTCTAAATTAACCACCGCTCCCCCAAGAGTACTAAAGGGTCTAAATTAACCACCGCCCCCTAGAGTCCTAAAGGGTCTAAATTAACCACCGCCCCCCTAGAGTCCTAAAGGGTCTAAATTAACCACCGCTCCCCCTAGAGTCCTAAAGGGTCTAAATTAACCACCGCTCCCCCAAGAGTCCTAAAGGGTCTAAATTAACCACCTCACCCTAGAGTCCTAAAGGGTCTAAATTAACCACTGCCCCCTAGAGTCCTAAAGGGTCTAAATTAACCACTGCCCCCCTCTAGAGTCCTAAAAGGGCTACATTAATCACCGCACCCCCCCCCCCCCCCTAGAGTCCTAAAGGGTCTAAATTAACCACTGCTCTCCCTAGAGTCCTAAAGTGGTACTAAATTAACCACCGCCCCCTAGAGTCCTACAGGGTCTAAATTAACCCCTGACCCCCCCCCCCCCTAGAGTCCTAAAGGGTCTAAATTAACCACCGCTCCCTAGAGTCCTAAAGGGTCTAAATTAACCACCGCTCCCTAGAGTCCTAAAGGGTCTAAATTAACCACTGCCCCCTAGAGTCCTAAAGGGGCTAAATGAATCCCCCCCCCTTAGAGTCCTAAAGGGTCTAAATTAACCACCGCCCCCCTAGAGTCCTAAAGGGCCTAAATTAACCACCGCTCCCCCTAGAGTCCAAAAGGGTCTAAATTAACCACCGCTCCCCCTAGAGTACTAAAGGGTCTAAATTAACCACCGCTCCCTCTAGAGTCCTAAAGGGTCTAAATTAACAACTCCCCCCCCCCCCCAGAGTCCTAAAGGGGCTAAATTAATCACTGCCCCCCCCCCCCCTAGAGTCCTAAAGGGGCTAAATTTACCACCTCCCCCCCAGAGTCCTAAAGGTGTACTAAATTAACCACCGCCCACCTAGAATCCTAAAGGGTCTGCATTAACCACCGCCCCCTAGAGTCCTAAAGGGTCCAAATTGACCACCACCCCTCTAGCCTAGAGTGTTTAAATTAACAACCGCCCACTAGAGTCCTAAACGGTCTAAATTAACCAATGCCCCCTAGAGTCCTAAAGGGTCTAAATTAACCAGAGTCCTAAAGGGTCTAAATTAACCAGAGTCCTAAAGGGTCTAAATTAACCACCGCTCCCCCTAGAGTCCTAAAGGGTCTAAATTAACCACCGCCCCCTAGAGTCCTAAAGGGTCTAAATTAACCACCGCCCCCTAGAGTCCTAAAGGGTCTAAATTAACCACCGCCCCCTAGAGTCCTAAAGGGTCTAAATTAACCACCGCCCCCCTAGATTCCTAAAGGGTCTAAATTAACCACCGCTCCCCCTAGAGTCCTAAAGGGTCTAAATTAACCACCGCTCCCCCAAGAGTCCTAAAGGGTCTAAATTAACCACCGCTCCCTAGAGTCCTAAAGGGTCTAAATTAACCACCGCTCCCCCTATAATCCTAAAGGGTCTAAATTAACCACCGCTTCCCCTAGAATCCTAAAGGGTCTAAATTAACCACCGCTCCCCCTAGAGTCCTAAAGGTTCTAAATTAACCACCGCTCCCTAGAGTCCTAAAGGGTCTACATTAACCACCGCTCCCCTAGAGTCCTAAAGGGTCTAAATTAACCACTGCCCCCTAGAGTCCTAAAGCGGCTAAATGAATCCCCCCCCCCTTAGAGTCCTAAAGGGTCTAAATTAACCACCGCCCCCCTAGATTCCTAAAGGGCCTAAATTAACCACCGCTCCCCCTAGAGTCCAAAAGGGTCTAAATTAACCATCTCTCCCCCTAGAGTACTAAAGGGTCTAAATTAACCACTGCCCTCCCTAGAGTCCTAAAGGGTCTTAATTAACAACTCCCCCCCCCCCCAGAGTCCTAAAGGGGCTCAATTAATCACTGCCCCCCCCCCCCTAGAGTCCTAAAGTGGCTAAATTTACCACCTCCCCCCCCAGAGTCCTAAAGGGGCTAAATTTACCACCACCCCCCCAGAGTCCTAAAGGGGTACTAAATTAACCACCGCCCCCCTAGAGTCCTAAAGGGTCTGCATTAACCACCGCCCCCTAGAGTCCTAAATGGTCCAAATTGACCACCACCCCCCTAGAGTGTTTAAATTAACAACCGCCCGCTAGAGTCCTAAACGGTCTAAATTAACCAATGCCCCCTAGAGTCCTAAAGGGTCTAAATTAACCAGAGTCCTAAAGGGTCTAAATTAACCAGAGTCCTAAAGGGTCTAAATTAACCACCGCTCCCCCTAGAGTCCTAAGGGGCCTAAATTAACCACCGCCCCCTAGAGTCCTAAAGGGGCTAAATTAATCACTGCCCCCCCCCCCCCCTAGAGTCATAAAGGGGCTAAATTTACCACCTCCCCCCCAGAGTCCTAAAGGGTCTAAATTAACCACTGCCCTCCCTAGAGTCCTAAAGGGTCTAAATTAACAACTCCCCCCCCCCCCCCAGAGTCCTAAAGGGGCTAAATTAATCACTGCCCCCCCCCCTAGAGTCCTAAAGGGGCTAAATTTACCACCTCCCCCCCAGAGTCCTAAAGGGGTACTAAATTAACCACCGCCCACCTAGAATCCTAAAGGGTCTGCATTAACCACCGCCCCCTAGAGTCCTAAAGGGTCTAAATTAACCACCGCTCCCCCTAGAGTACTAAAGGGTCTAAATTAACCACCGCTCCCTCTAGAGTCCTAAAGGGTCTAAATTAACCACTGCCCTCCCTACAGTCCTAAAGGGTCTAAATTAACAACTCCCCCCCCCAGAGTCCTAAAGGGGCTAAATTAATCACTGCCCCCCCCCCCTAGAGTCCTAAAGGGGCTAAATTTACCACCTCCCCCCCAGAGTCCTAAAGGGGTACTAAATGAACCACCGCCCACCTAGAATCCTAAAGGGTCTGCATTAACCACAGCCCCCTAGAGTCCTAAAGGGTCCAAATTGACCACCACCCCCCTAGAGTGTTTAAATTAACAACCGCCCGCTAGAGTCCTAAACGGTCTAAATTAACCAATGCCCCCTAGAGTCCTAAAGGGTCTAAATTAACCAGAGTCCTAAAGGGTCTAAATTAACCACCGCTCCCCCTAGAGTCCTAAAGGGTCTAAATTAACCACCGCCCCCTAGAGTCCTAAAGGGTTTAAATTAACCACCGCCCCCTAGAGTCCTAAAGGGTCTAAATTAACCACCGCCCCCTAGAGTCCTAAAGGGTCTAAATTAACCACCGCCCCCCTAGATTCCTAAAGGGTCTAAATTAACCACCGCTCCCCCTAGAGTCCTAAAGGGTCTAAATTAACCACCGCTCCCCCAAGAGTCCTAAAGGGTCTAAATTAACCACCGCTCCCTAGAGTCCTAAAGGGTCTAAATTAACCACCGCTCCCCCTATAATCCTAAAGGGTCTAAATTAACCACCGCTTCCCCTAGAATCCTAAAGGGTCTAAATTAACCACTGCCCCCTAGAGTCCTAAAGGGGCTAAATGAATCCCCCCCCCCCCTTAGAGTCCTAAAGGGTCTAAATTAACCACCGCCCCCCTAGATTCCTAAAGGGCCTAAATTAACCACCGCTCCCCCTAGAGTCCAAAAGGGTCTAAATTAACCATCGCTCCCCCTAGAGTACTAAAGGGTCTAAATTAACCACTGCCCTCCCTAGAGTCCTAAAGGGTCTTAATTAACAACTCCCCCCCCCCCCCCCCAGAGTCCTAAAGGGGCTAAATTAATCACTGCCCCCCTAGAGTCCTAAAGGGTCTAAATTAACCACCGCTCCCTAGAGTCCTAAAGGGTCTAAATTAACCACTGCCCCCTAGAGTCCTAAAGTGGCTAAATTTACCACCTCCCCCCCAGAGTCCTAAAGGGGCTAAATTTACCACCACCCCCCCAGAGTCCTAAAGGGGTACTAAATTAACCACCGCCCCCCTAGAGTCCTAAAGGGTCTAAATTAACCACCGCTCCCTAGAGTCCTAAAGGGTCTAAATTAACCACTGCCCCCTAGAGTCCTAAAGGGGCTGAATGAATCCCCCCCCCTTAGAGTCCTAAAGGGTCTAAATTAACCACCGCCCCCCTAGAGTCCTAAAGGGCCTAAATTAACCACCGCTCCCCCTAGAGTCCAAAAGGGTCTAAATTAACCACCGCTCCCTAGAGTCCTAAAGGGTCTAAATTAACCACTGCCCCCTAGAGTCCTAAAGGGGCTAAATGAATCCCCCCCCCCTTAGAGTCCTAAAGGGTCTAAATTAACCACCGCCCCCCTAGAGTCCTAAAGGGCCTAAATTAACCACCGCTCCCCCTAGAGTCCAAAAGGGTCTAAATTAACCACCGCTCCCCCTAGAGTACTAAAGGGTCTAAATTAACCACCGCTCCCTCTAGAGTCCTAAAGGGTCTAAATTAACCACTGCCCTCCCTAGAGTCCTAAAGGGTCTAAATTAACAACTCCCCCCCCCCCAGAGTCCTAAAGGGGCTAAATTAATCACTAACCCCCCCCCCCCCTAGAGTCCTAAAGGGGCTAAATTTACCACCTCCCCCCCAGAGTCCTAAAGGGGTACTAAATTAACCACCGCCCACCTAGAATCCTAAAGGGTCTGCATTAACCACCGCCCCCTAGAGTCCTAAAGGGTCCAAATTGACCACCACCCCCCTAGAGTGTTTAAATTAACAACCGCCCGCTAGAGTCCTAAACGGTCTAAATTAACCAATGCCCCCTAGAGTCCTAAAGGGTCTAAATTAACCAGAGTCCTAAAGGGTCTAAATTAACCACCGCTCCCCCTAGAGTCCTAAAGGGTCTAAATTAACCACCGCCCCCTAGAGTCCTAAAGGGTCTAAATTAACCACCGCCCCCTAGAGTCCTAAAGGGTCTAAATTAACCACCGCCCCCTAGAGTCCTAAAGGGTCTAAATTAACCACCGCCCCCCTAGATTCCTAAAGGGTCTAAATTAACCACCGCTCCCCCTAGAGTCCTAAAGGGTCTAAATTAACCACCGCTCCCCCAAGAGTCCTAAAGGGTCTAAATTAACCACCGCTCCCCCTATAATCCTAAAGGGTCTAAATTAACCACCGCTTCCCCTAGAATCATAAAGGGTCTAAATTAACCACCGCTCCCCATAGAGTCCTAAAGGTTCTAAATTAACCACCGCTCCCTAGAGTCCTAAAGGGTCTACATTAACCACCGCTCCCTAGAGTCCTAAAGGGTCTAAATTAACCACTGCCCCCTAGAGTCCTAAAGGGTCTAAATTAACCACCGCTCCCCCAAGAGTCCTAAAGGGTCTAAATTAACCACCGCTCCCCCTATAATCCTAAAGGGTCTAAATTAACCACCGCTTCCCCTAGAATCATAAAGGGTCTAAATTAACCACCGCTCCCCCTAGAGTCCTAAGGGGCCTAAATTAACCACCGCCCCCTAGAGTCCTAAAGGGGCTAAATTAATCACTGCCCCCCCCCCCCTAGAGTCATAAAGGGGCTAAATTTACCACCTCCCCCCCAGAGTCCTAAAGGGTCTAAATTAACCACTGCCCTCCCTAGAGTACTAAAGGGTCTAAATTAACCACCGCTCCCTCTAGAGTCCTAAAGGGTCTAAATTAACCACTGCCCTCCCTAGAGTCCTAAAGGGTCTAAATTAACAACTCCCCCCCCCCCCAGAGTCCTAAAGGGGCTAAATTAATCACTGCCCCCCCCCCCCCTAGAGTCCTAAAGGGGCTAAATTTACCACCTCCCCCCCAGAGTCCTAAAGGGGTACTAAATGAACCACCGCCCACCTAGAATCCTAAAGGGTCTGCATTAACCACCGCCCCCTAGAGTCCTAAAGGGTCCAAATTGACCACCACCCCCCTAGAGTGTTTAAATTAACAACCGCCCGCTAGAGTCCTAAACGGTCTAAATTAACCAATGCCCCCTAGAGTCCTAAAGGGTCTAAATTAACCAGAGTCCTAAAGGGTCTAAATTAACCAGAGTCCTAAAGGGTCTAAATTAACCACCGCCCCCTAGAGTCCTAAAGGGTCTAAATTAACCACCGCCCCCCTAGATTCCTAAAGGGTCTAAATTAACCACCGCTCCCCCTAGAGTCCTAAAGGGTCTAAATTAACCACGGCTCCCCCAAGAGTCCTAAAGGGTCTAAATTAACCACCGCTCCCTAGAATCCTAAAGGGTCTAAATTAACCACCGCTCCCCCTAGAGTCCTAAAGGTTCTGAATTAACCACCGCTCCCTAGAGTCCTAAAGGGTCTACATTAACCACCGCTCCCTAGAGTCCTAAAGGGTCTAAATTAACCACTGCCCCCTAGAGTCCTAAAGGGGCTAAATGAATCCCCCCCCCCTTAGAGTCCTAAAGGGTCTAAATTAACCACCGCCCCCCTAGATTCCTAAAGGGCCTAAATTAACCACCGCTCCCCCTAGAGTCCAAAAGGGTCTAAATTAACCATCGCTCCCCCTAGAGTACTAAAGGGTCTAAATTAACCACTGCCCCCTAGAGTCCTAAAGGGGCTGAATGAATCCCCCCCCCTTAGAGTCCTAAAGGGTCTAAATTAACCACCGCCCCCCTAGAGTCCTAAAGGGCCTAAATTAACCACCGCTCCCCCTAGAGTCCAAAAGGGTCTAAATTAACCACCGCTCCCTAGAGTCCTAAAGGGTCTAAATTAACCACTGCCCCCTAGAGTCCTAAAGGGGCTAAATGAATCCCCCCCCCTTAGAGTCCTAAAGGGTCTAAATTAACCACCGCCCCCCTAGAGTCCTAAAGGGCCTAAATTAACCACCGCTCCCCCTAGAGTCCAAAAGGGTCTAAATTAACCACCGCTCCCCCTAGAGTACTAAAGGGTCTAAATTAACCACCGCTCCCTCTAGAGTCCTAAAGGGTCTAAATTAACCACTGCCCTCCCTAGAGTCCTAAAGGGTCTAAATTAACAACTCCCCCCCCCCCCAGAGTCCTAAAGGGGCTAAATTAATCACTAACCCCCCCCCCCCTAGAGTCCTAAAGGGGCTAAATTTACCACCTCCCCCCCAGAGTCCTAAAGGGGTACTAAATTAACCACCGCCCACCTAGAATCCTAAAGGGTCTGCATTAACCACCGCCCCCTAGAGTCCTAAAGGGTCCAAATTGACCACCACCCCCCTAGAGTGTTTAAATTAACAACCGCCCGCTAGAGTCCTAAACGGTCTAAATTAACCAATGCCCCCTAGAGTCCTAAAGGGTCTAAATTAACCAGAGTCCTAAAGGGTCTAAATTAACCACCGCTCCCCCTAGAGTCCTAAAGGGTCTAAATTAACCACCGCCCCCTAGAGTCCTAAAGGGTCTAAATTAACCACCGCCCCCTAGAGTCCTAAAGGGTCTAAATTAACCACCGCCCCCTAGAGTCCTAAAGGGTCTAAATTAACCACCGCCCCCCTAGATTCCTAAAGGGTCTAAATTAACCACCGCTCCCCCTAGAGTCCTAAAGGGTCTAAATTAACCACCGCTCCCCCAAGAGTCCTAAAGGGTCTAAATTAACCACCGCTCCCCCTATAATCCTAAAGGGTCTAAATTAACCACCGCTTCCCCTAGAATCATAAAGGGTCTAAATTAACCACCGCTCCCCATAGAGTCCTAAAGGTTCTAAATTAACCACCGCTCCCTAGAGTCCTAAAGGGTCTACATTAACCACCGCTCCCTAGAGTCCTAAAGGGTCTAAATTAACCACTGCCCCCTAGAGTCCTAAAGGGTCTAAATTAACCACCGCTCCCCCAAGAGTCCTAAAGGGTCTAAATTAACCACCGCTCCCCCTATAATCCTAAAGGGTCTAAATTAACCACCGCTTCCCCTAGAATCATAAAGGGTCTAAATTAACCACCGCTCCCCCTAGAGTCCTAAGGGGCCTAAATTAACCACCGCCCCCTAGAGTCCTAAAGGGGCTAAATTAATCACTGCCCCCCCCCCCCTAGAGTCATAAAGGGGCTAAATTTACCACCTCCCCCCCAGAGTCCTAAAGGGTCTAAATTAACCACTGCCCTCCCTAGAGTACTAAAGGGTCTAAATTAACCACCGCTCCCTCTAGAGTCCTAAAGGGTCTAAATTAACCACTGCCCTCCCTAGAGTCCTAAAGGGTCTAAATTAACAACTCCCCCCCCCCCCAGAGTCCTAAAGGGGCTAAATTAATCACTGCCCCCCCCCCCCCTAGAGTCCTAAAGGGGCTAAATTTACCACCTCCCCCCCAGAGTCCTAAAGGGGTACTAAATGAACCACCGCCCACCTAGAATCCTAAAGGGTCTGCATTAACCACCGCCCCCTAGAGTCCTAAAGGGTCCAAATTGACCACCACCCCCCTAGAGTGTTTAAATTAACAACCGCCCGCTAGAGTCCTAAACGGTCTAAATTAACCAATGCCCCCTAGAGTCCTAAAGGGTCTAAATTAACCAGAGTCCTAAAGGGTCTAAATTAACCAGAGTCCTAAAGGGTCTAAATTAACCACCGCCCCCTAGAGTCCTAAAGGGTCTAAATTAACCACCGCCCCCCTAGATTCCTAAAGGGTCTAAATTAACCACCGCTCCCCCTAGAGTCCTAAAGGGTCTAAATTAACCACGGCTCCCCCAAGAGTCCTAAAGGGTCTAAATTAACCACCGCTCCCTAGAATCCTAAAGGGTCTAAATTAACCACCGCTCCCCCTAGAGTCCTAAAGGTTCTGAATTAACCACCGCTCCCTAGAGTCCTAAAGGGTCTACATTAACCACCGCTCCCTAGAGTCCTAAAGGGTCTAAATTAACCACTGCCCCCTAGAGTCCTAAAGGGGCTAAATGAATCCCCCCCCCCTTAGAGTCCTAAAGGGTCTAAATTAACCACCGCCCCCCTAGATTCCTAAAGGGCCTAAATTAACCACCGCTCCCCCTAGAGTCCAAAAGGGTCTAAATTAACCATCGCTCCCCCTAGAGTACTAAAGGGTCTAAATTAACCACTGCCCTCCCTAGAGTCCTAAAGGGTCTTAATTAACAACTCCCCCCCCCCCAGAGTCCTAAAGGGGCTAAATTAATCACTGCCCCCCCCCCCCCTAGAGTCCTAAAGTGGCTAAATTTACCACCTCCCCCCCCAGAGTCCTAAAGGGGCTAAATTTACCACCACCCCCCCAGAGTCCTAAAGGGGTACTAAATTAACCACCGCCCCCCTAGAGTCCTAAAGGGTCTGCATTAACCACCGCCCCCTAGAGTCCTAAATGGTCCAAATTGACCACCACCCCCCTAGAGTGTTTAAATTAACAACCGCCCGCTAGAGTCCTAAACGGTCTAAATTAACCAATGCCCCCTAGAGTCCTAAAGGGTCTAAATTAACCAGAGTCCTAAAGGGTCTAAATTAACCAGAGTCCTAAAGGGTCTAAATTAACCACCGCTCCCCCTAGAGTCCTAAGGGGCCTAAATTAACCACCGCCCCCTAGAGTCCTAAAGGGGCTAAATTAATCACTGCCCCCCCCCCCCTAGAGTCATAAAGGGGCTAAATTTACCACCTCCCCCCCAGAGTCCTAAAGGGTCTAAATTAACCACTGCCCTCCCTAGAGTCCTAAAGGGTCTAAATTAACAACCCCCCCCCCCCCCCCGAGAGTCCTAAAGGGGCTAAATTAATCACTGCCCCCCCCCCCCCTAGAGTCCTAAAGGGGCTAAATTTAACACCTCCCCCCCAGAGTCCTAAAGGGGTACTAAATTAACCACCGCCCACCTAGAATCCTAAAGGGTCTGCATTAACCACCGCCCCCTAGAGTCCTAAATGGTCCAAATTGACCACCACCCCCCTAGAGTGTTTAAATTAACAACCGCCCGCTAGAGTCCTAAACGGTCTAAATTAAACAATGCCCCCTAGAGTCCTAAAGGGTCTAAATTAACCAGAGTCCTAAAGGGTCTAAATTAACCAGAGTCCTAAAGGGTCTAAATTAACCACCGCTCCCTAGAGTCCTAAAGGGTCTACATTAACCACCGCTCCCTAGAGTCCTAAAGGGTCTAAATTAACCACTGCCCCCTAGAGTCCTAAAGGGGCTAAATGAATCCCCCCCCCCCTTAGAGTCCTAAAGGGTCTAAATTAACCACCGCCCCCCTAGATTCCTAAAGGGCCTAAATTAACCACCGCTCCCCCTAGAGTCCAAAAGGGTCTAAATTAACCATCGCTCCCCCTAGAGTACTAAAGGGTCTAAATTAACCACTGCCCTCCTTAGAGTCCTAAAGGGTCTAAATTAACAACTCCCCCCCCCAGACTCCTAAAGGGGCTAAATTAATCACTGCCCCCCCCCCCTAGAGTCCTAAAGTGGCTAAATTTACCACCTCCCCCCCCAGAGTCCTAAAGGGGCTAAATGTACCACCACCCCCCCAGAGTCCTAAAGGGGTACTAAATTAACCACCACCCCCCTAGAGTCCTAAAGGGTCTGCATTAACCACCGCCCCCTAGAGTCCTAAAGGGTCTAAATTAACCACCGCTCCCTAGAGTCCTAAAGGGTCTACATTAACCACCGCTCCCTAGAGTCCTAAAGGGTCTAAATTAACCACTGCCCCCTAGAGTCCTAAAGGGGCTAAATGAATCCCCCCCCCCCTTAGAGTCCTAAAGGGTCTAAATTAACCACCGCCCCCCTAGATTCCTAAAGGGCCTAAATTAACCACCGCTCCCCCTAGAGTCCAAAAGGGTCTAAATTAACCATCGCTCCCCCTAGAGTACTAAAGGGTCTAAATTAACCACTGCCCTCCCTAGAGTCCTAAAGGGTCTAAATTAACAACTCCCCCCCCCAGACTCCTAAAGGGGCTAAATTAATCACTGCCCCCCCCCCCCTAGAGTCCTAAAGTGGCTAAATTTACCACCTCCCCCCCCAGAGTCCTAAAGGGGCTAAATGTACCACCACCCCCCCAGAGTCCTAAAGGGGTACTAAATTAACCACCACCCCCCTAGAGTCCTAAAGGGTCTGCATTAACCACCGCCCCCTAGAGTCCTAAAGGGTCCAAATTGACCACCACCCCCCTAGAGTGTTTAAATTAACAACCGCCCGCTAGAGTCCTAAACGGTCTAAATTAACCAATGCCCCCTAGAGTCCTAAAGGGTCTAAATTAACCAGAGTCCTAAAGGGTCTAAATTAACCAGATTCCTAAAGGGTCTAAATTAACCACCGCTCCCCCTAGAGTCCTAAGGGGCCTAAATTAACCACCGCCCCCTAGAGTCCTAAAGGGGCTAAATTAATCACTGCCCCCCCCCCCCTAGAGTCATAAAGGGGCTAAATTTACCACCTCCCCCCAGAGTACTAAAGGGTCTAAATTACATTAACCACCGCTCCCTCTAGAGTCCTAAAGGGTCTAAATTAACCACTGCCCTCCCTAGAGTCCTAAAGGGTCTAAATTAACAACTCCCCCCCCCCCCCAGAGTCCTAAAGGGACTAAATTAATCACTGCCCCCCCCCCTAGAGTCATAAAGGGGCTAAATTTACCACCTCCCCCCCAGAGTCCTAAAGGGGCTAAATTTACCACCGCCCCCCCCAGAGTCCTAAAGGGGTACTAAATTAACCACCGCCCCCCTAGAGTCCTAAAGGGTCTAAATTAACCAGAGTCCTAAAGGGTCTAAATTAACCAGAGTCCTAAAGGGTCTAAATTAACCACCGCTCCCCCTAGAGTACTAAAGGGTCTAAATTAACCACCGCCCCCTAGAGTCCTAAAGGGTCTAAATTAACCACCGCCCCCCTAGATTCCTAAAGGGCCTAAATTAACCACCGCTCCCCTTAGAGTCCAAAAGGGTCTAAATTAACCAGAGTCCTAAGGGGCCTAAATTAACCACCGCCCCCTAGAGTCCTAAAGGGTCTAAATTAACCACCGCTCCCCCTAGAGTACTAAAGGGTCTAAATTAACCACCGCCCCCTAGAGTCCTAAAGGGTCTAAATTAACCACCGCCCCCCTAGATTCCTAAAGGGCCTAAATTAACCACCGCTCCCCCTAGAGTACTAAAGGGTCTAAATTAACCACTGCCCTCCCTAGAGTCCTAAAGGGTCTTAATTAACAACTCCCCCCCCCCCCAGAGTCCTAAAGGGGCTAAATTAATCACTGCCCCCCCCCCTAGAGTCCTAAAGGGGCTAAATTTAACACCTCCCCCCCAGAGTCCTAAAGGGGTACTAAATTAACCACCGCCCACCTAGAATCCTAAAGGGTCTGCATTAACCACCGCCCCCTAGAGTCCTAAATGGTCCAAATTGACCACCACCCCCCTAGAGTGTTTAAATTAACAACCGCCCGCTAGAGTCCTAAACGGTCTAAATTAAACAATGCCCCCTAGAGTCCTAAAGGGTCTAAATTAACCAGAGTCCTAAAGGGTCTAAATTAACCAGAGTCCTAAAGGGTCTAAATTAACCACCGCTCCCTAGAGTCCTAAAGGGTCTACATTAACCACCGCTCCCTAGAGTCCTAAAGGGTCTAAATTAACCACTGCCCCCTAGAGTCCTAAAGGGTCTAAATTAACCAGAGTCCTAAAGGGTCTAAATTAACCAGAGTCCTAAAGGGTCTAAATTAACCACCGCTCCCTAGAGTCCTAAAGGGTCTACATTAACCACCGCTCCCTAGAGTCCTAAAGGGTCTAAATTAACCAGATTCCTAAAGGGTCTAAATTAACCACCGCTCCCCCTAGAGTCCTAAGGGGCCTAAATTAACCACCGCCCCCTAGAGTCCTAAAGGGGCTAAATTAATCACTGCCCCCCCCCCCCTAGAGTCATAAAGGGGCTAAATTTACCACCTCCCCCCCAGAGTACTAAAGGGTCTAAATTAAATTAACCACCGCTCCCTCTAGAGTCCTAAAGGGTCTAAATTAACCACTGCAAATCCCTAGAGTCCTAAAGGGTCTAAATTAACAACTCCCCCCCCCCCAGAGTCCTAAAGGGACTAAATTAATCACTGCCCCCCCCCCCTAGAGTCCTAAAGTGGCTAAATTTACCACCTCCCCCCCCAGAGTCCTAAAGGGGCTAAATGTACCACCACCCCCCCAGAGTCCTAAAGGGGTACTAAATTAACCACCACCCCCCTAGAGTCCTAAAGGGTCTGCATTAACCACCGCCCCCTAGAGTCCTAAAGGGTCTAAATTAACCACCGCTCCCTAGAGTCCTAAAGGGTCTACATTAACCACCGCTCCCTAGAGTCCTAAAGGGTCTAAATTAACCACTGCCCCCTAGAGTCCTAAAGGGGCTAAATGAATCCCCCCCCCCCTTAGAGTCCTAAAGGGTCTAAATTAACCACCGCCCCCCTAGATTCCTAAAGGGCCTAAATTAACCACCGCTCCCCCTAGAGTCCAAAAGGGTCTAAATTAACCATCGCTCCCCCTAGAGTACTAAAGGGTCTAAATTAACCACTGCCCTCCCTAGAGTCCTAAAGGGTCTAAATTAACAACTCCCCCCCCCAGACTCCTAAAGGGGCTAAATTAATCACTGCCCCCCCCCCCCTAGAGTCCTAAAGTGGCTAAATTTACCACCCCCCCCCCCCAGAGTCATAAAGGGGCTAAATGTACCACCACCCCCCCAGAGTCCTAAAGGGGTACTAAATTAACCACCACCCCCCTAGAGTCCTAAAGGGTCTGCATTAACCACCGCCCCCTAGAGTCCTAAAGGGTCCAAATTGACCACCACCCCCCTAGAGTGTTTAAATTAACAACCGCCCGCTAGAGTCCTAAACGGTCTAAATTAACCAATGCCCCCTAGAGTCCTAAAGGGTCTAAATTAACCAGAGTCCTAAAGGGTCTAAATTAACCAGATTCCTAAAGGGTCTAAATTAACCACCGCTCCCCCTAGAGTCCTAAGGGGCCTAAATTAACCACCGCCCCTTAGAGTCCTAAAGGGGCTAAATTAATCACTGCCCCCCCCCCTAGAGTCATAAAGGGGCTAAATTTACCACCTCCCCCCAGAGTACTAAAGGGTCTAAATTACATTAACCACCGCTCCCTCTAGAGTCCTAAAGGGTCTAAATTAACCACTGCCCTCCCTAGAGTCCTAAAGGGTCTAAATTAACAACTCCCCCCCCCCCCCAGAGTCCTAAAGGGACTAAATTAATCACTGCCCCCCCCCCCTAGAGTCATAAAGGGGCTAAATTTACCACCTCCCCCCCAGAGTCCTAAAGGGGCTAAATTTACCACCGCCCCCCCCAGAGTCCTAAAGGGGTACTAAATTAACCACCGCCCCCCTAGAGTCCTAAAGGGTCTAAATTAACCAGAGTCCTAAAGGGTCTAAATTAACCAGAGTCCTAAAGGGTCTAAATTAACCACCGCTCCCCCTAGAGTACTAAAGGGTCTAAATTAACCACCGCCCCCTAGAGTCCTAAAGGGTCTAAATTAACCACCGCCCCCCTAGATTCCTAAAGGGCCTAAATTAACCACCGCTCCCCTTAGAGTCCAAAAGGGTCTAAATTAACCAGAGTCCTAAGGGGCCTAAATTAACCACCGCCCCCTAGAGTCCTAAAGGGTCTAAATTAACCACCGCTCCCCCTAGAGTACTAAAGGGTCTAAATTAACCACCGCCCCCTAGAGTCCTAAAGGGTCTAAATTAACCACCGCCCCCCTAGATTCCTAAAGGGCCTAAATTAACCACCGCTCCCCCTAGAGTCCAAAAGGGTCTAAATTAACCATCGCTCCCCCTAGAGTACTAAAGGGTCTAAATTAACCACTGCCCTCCCTAGAGTCCTAAAGGGTCTAAATTAACAACTCCCCCCCCCCCAGACTCCTAAAGGGGCTAAATTAATCACTGCCCCCCCCCCCTAGAGTCCTAAAGTGGCTAAATTTACCACCTCCCCCCCCAGAGTCCTAAAGGGGCTAAATGTACCACCACCCCCCCAGAGTCCTAAAGGGGTACTAAATTAACCACCACCCCCCTAGAGTCCTAAAGGGTCTGCATTAACCACCGCCCCCTAGAGTCCTAAAGGGTCCAAATTGACCACCACCCCCCTAGAGTGTTTAAATTAACAACCGCCCGCTAGAGTCCTAAACGGTCTAAATTAACCAATGCCCCCTAGAGTCCTAAAGGGTCTAAATTAACCAGAGTCCTAAAGGGTCTAAATTAACCAGATTCCTAAAGGGTCTAAATTAACCACCGCTCCCCCTAGAGTCCTAAGGGGCCTAAATTAACCACCGCCCCCTAGAGCCCTAAAGGGGCTAAATTAATCACTGCCCCCCCCCCCTAGAGTCATAAAGGGGCTAAATTTACCACCTCCCCCCCAGAGTACTAAAGGGTCTAAATTAAATTAACCACCGCTCCCTCTAGAGTCCTAAAGGGTCTAAATTAACCACTGCCCTCCCTAGAGTCCTAAAGGGTCTAAATTAACAACTCCCCCCCCCAGAGAGTCCTAAAGGGGCTAAATTAATCACTGCCCCCCCCCCCCTAGAGTCCTAAAGGGGCTAAATTTAACACCTCCCCCCCAGAGTCCTAAAG
Source organism: Oncorhynchus mykiss (assembly GCF_057628025.1). Classification (NCBI taxonomy): domain Eukaryota; kingdom Metazoa; phylum Chordata; class Actinopteri; order Salmoniformes; family Salmonidae; genus Oncorhynchus; species Oncorhynchus mykiss. The sequence continues at coordinate 331,496 of NC_143046.1, read as the reverse complement.
GGGTACTAAATTAACCACCGCCCACCTAGAATCCTAAAGGGTCTGCATTAACCACCGCCCCCTAGAGTCCTAAATGGTCCAAATTGACCACCACCCCCCTAGAGTGTTTAAATTAACAACCGCCCGCTAGAGTCCTAAACGGTCTAAATTAAACAATGCCCCCTAGAGTCCTAAAGGGTCTAAATTAACCAGAGTCCTAAAGGGTCTAAATTAACCAGAGTCCTAAAGGGTCTAAATTAACCACCGCTCCCTAGAGTCCTAAAGGTTCTACATTAACCACCGCTCCCTAGAGTCCTAAAGGGTCTAAATTAACCACTGCCCCCTAGAGTCCTAAAGGGGCTAAATGAATCCCCCCCCCCCCTTAGAGTCCTAAAGGGTCTAAATTAACCACCGCCCCCCTAGATTCCTAAAGGGCCTAAATTAACCACCGCTCCCCCTAGAGTCCAAAAGGGTCTAAATTAACCATCGCTCCCCCTAGAGTACTAAAGGGTCTAAATTAACCACTGCCCTCCTTAGAGTCCTAAAGGGTCTAAATTAACAACTCCCCCCCCCAGACTCCTAAAGGGGCTAAATTAATCACTGCCCCCCCCCCCTAGAGTCCTAAAGTGGCTAAATTTACCACCTCCCCCCCCAGAGTCCTAAAGGGGCTAAATGTACCACCACCCCCCCAGAGTCCTAAAGGGGTACTAAATTAACCACCACCCCCCTAGAGTCCTAAAGGGTCTGCATTAACCACCGCCCCCTAGAGTCCTAAAGGGTCTAAATTAACCACCGCTCCCTAGAGTCCTAAAGGGTCTACATTAACCACCGCTCCCTAGAGTCCTAAAGGGTCTAAATTAACCACTGCCCCCTAGAGTCCTAAAGGGGCTAAATTAATCCCCCCCCCCCTTAGAGTCCTAAAGGGTCTAAATTAACCACCGCCCCCCTAGATTCCTAAAGGGCCTAAATTAACCACCGCTCCCCCTAGAGTCCAAAAGGGTCTAAATTAACCATCGCTCCCCCTAGAGTACTAAAGGGTCTAAATTAACCACTGCCCTCCCTAGAGTCCTAAAGGGTCTAAATTAACAACTCCCCCCCCAGACTCCTAAAGGGGCTAAATTAATCACTGCCCCCCCCCCCCTAGAGTCCTAAAGTGGCTAAATTTACCACCTCCCCCCCCAGAGTCCTAAAGGGGCTAAATGTACCACCACCCCCCCAGAGTCCTAAAGGGGTACTAAATTAACCACCACCCCCCTAGAGTCCTAAAGGGTCTGCATTAACCACCGCCCCCTAGAGTCCTAAAGGGTCCAAATTGACCACCACCCCCCTAGAGTGTTTAAATTAACAACCGCCCGCTAGAGTCCTAAACGGTCTAAATTAAACAATGCCCCCTAGAGTCCTAAAGGGTCTAAATTAACCAGAGTCCTAAAGGGTCTAAATTAACCAGAGTCCTAAAGGGTCTAAATTAACCACCGCTCCCTAGAGTCCTAAAGGGTCTACATTAACCATCGCTCCCTAGAGTCCTAAAGGGTCTAAATTAACCACTGCCCCCTAGAGTCCTAAAGGGGCTAAATGAATCCCCCCCCCCCTTAGAGTCCTAAAGGGTCTAAATTAACCACCGCCCCCCTAGATTCCTAAAGGGCCTAAATTAACCACCGCTCCCCCTAGAGTCCAAAAGGGTCTAAATTAACCATCGCTCCCCCTAGAGTACTAAAGGGTCTAAATTAACCACTGCCCTCCCTAGAGTCCTAAAGGGTCTAAATTAACAACTCCCCCCCCCAGACTCCTAAAGGGGCTAAATTAATCACTGCCCCCCCCCCCCTAGAGTCCTAAAGTGGCTAAATTTACCACCTCCCCCCCCAGAGTCCTAAAGGGGCTAAATGTACCACCACCCCCCCAGAGTCCTAAAGGGGTACTAAATTAACCACCACCCCCCTAGAGTCCTAAAGGGTCTGCATTAACCACCGCCCCCTAGAGTCCTAAAGGGTCCAAATTGACCACCACCCCCCTAGAGTGTTTAAATTAACAACCGCCCGCTAGAGTCCTAAACGGTCTAAATTAACCAATGCCCCCTAGAGTCCTAAAGGGTCTAAATTAACCAGAGTCCTAAAGGGTCTAAATTAACCAGATTCCTAAAGGGTCTAAATTAACCACCGCTCCCCCTAGAGTCCTAAGGGGCCTAAATTAACCACCGCCCCCTAGAGTCCTAAAGGGGCTAAATTAATCACTGCCCCCCCCCCCCTAGAGTCATAAAGGGGCTAAATTTACCACCTCCCCCCCAGAGTACTAAAGGGTCTAAATTACATTAACCACCGCTCCCTCTAGAGTCCTAAAGGGTCTAAATTAACCACTGCCCTCCCTAGAGTCCTAAAGGGTCTAAATTAACAACTCCCCCCCCCCCCCAGAGTCCTAAAGGGACTAAATTAATCACTGCCCCCCCCCCCCTAGAGTCATAAAGGGGCTAAATTTACCACCTCCCCCCCAGAGTCCTAAAGGGGCTAAATTTACCACCGCCCCCCCCAGAGTCCTAAAGGGGTACTAAATTAACCACCGCCCCCCTAGAGTCCTAAAGGGTCTAAATTAACCAGAGTCCTAAAGGGTCTAAATTAACCAGAGTCCTAAAGGGTCTAAATTAACCACCGCTCCCCCTAGAGTACTAAAGGGTCTAAATTAACCACCGCCCCCTAGAGTCCTAAAGGGTCTAAATTAACCACCGCTCCCCCTAGAGTACTAAAGGGTCTAAATTAACCACCGCCCCCTAGAGTCCTAAAGGGTCTAAATTAACCACCGCCCCCCTAGATTCCTAAAGGGCCTAAATTAACCACCGCTCCCCTTAGAGTCCAAAAGGGTCTAAATTAACCATCGCTCCCCCTAGAGTACTAAAGGGTCTAAATTAACCACTGCCCTCCCTAGAGTCCTAAAGGGTCTTAATTAACAACTCCCCCCCCCCCAGAGTCCTAAAGGGGCTAAATTAATCACTGCCCCCCCCCCCCTAGAGTCCTAAAGGGGCTAAATTTAACACCTCCCCCCCAGAGTCCTAAAGGGGTACTAAATTAACCACCGCCCACCTAGAATCCTAAAGGGTCTGCATTAACCACCGCCCCCTAGAGTCCTAAATGGTCCAAATTGACCACCACCCCCCTAGAGTGTTTAAATTAACAACCGCCCGCTAGAGTCCTAAACGGTCTAAATTAAACAATGCCCCCTAGAGTCCTAAAGGGTCTAAATTAACCAGAGTCCTAAAGGGTCTAAATTAACCAGAGTCCTAAAGGGTCTAAATTAACCACCGCTCCCTAGAGTCCTAAAGGGTCTACATTAACCACCGCTCCCTAGAGTCCTAAAGGGTCTAAATTAACCACTGCCCCCTAGAGTCCTAAAGGGTCTAAATTAACCAGAGTCCTAAAGGGTCTAAATTAACCAGAGTCCTAAAGGGTCTAAATTAACCACCGCTCCCTAGAGTCCTGAAGGGTCTACATTAACCACCGCTCCCTAGAGTCCTAAAGGGTCTAAATTAACCAGATTCCTAAAGGGTCTAAATTAACCACCGCTCCCCCTAGAGTCCTAAGGGGCCTAAATTAACCACCGTCCTAAAGGGGCTAAATTAATCACTGCCCCCCCCCCCTAGAGTCATAAAGGGGCTAAATTTACCACCTCCCCCCCAGAGTACTAAAGGGTCTAAATTAAATTAACCACCGCTCCCTCTAGAGTCCTAAAGGGTCTAAATTAACCACTGCAAATCCCTAGAGTCCTAAAGGGTCTAAATTAACAACTCCCCCCCCCCAGAGTCCTAAAGGGACTAAATTAATCACTGCCCCCCCCCCTAGAGTCCTAAAGTGACTAAATTTACCACCTCCCCCCCCAGAGTCCTAAAGGGGCTAAATGTACCACCACCCCCCCAGAGTCCTAAAGGGGTACTAAATTAACCACCACCCCCCTAGAGTCCTAAAGGGTCTGCATTAACCACCGCCCCCTAGAGTCCTAAAGGGTCTAAATTAACCACCGCTCCCTAGAGTCCTAAAGGGTCTACATTAACCACCGCTCCCTAGAGTCCTAAAGGGTCTAAATTAACCACTGCCCCCTAGAGTCCTAAAGGGGCTAAATGAATCCCCCCCCCCCCTTAGAGTCCTAAAGGGTCTAAATTAACCACCGCCCCCCTAGATTCCTAAAGGGCCTAAATTAACCACCGCTCCCCCTAGAGTCCAAAAGGGTCTAAATTAACCATCGCTCCCCCTAGAGTACTAAAGGGTCTAAATTAACCACTGCCCTCCCTAGAGTCCTAAAGGGTCTAAATTAACAACTCCCCCCCCCAGACTCCTAAAGGGGCTAAATTAATCACTGCCCCCCCCCCCCCCTAGAGTCCTAAAGTGGCTAAATTTACCACCTCCCCCCCCAGAGTCCTAAAGGGGCTAAATGTACCACCACCCCCCCAGAGTCCTAAAGGGGTACTAAATTAACCACCACCCCCCTAGAGTCCTAAAGGGTCTGCATTAACCACCGCCCCCTAGAGTCCTAAAGGGTCCAAATTGACCACCACCCCCCTAGAGTGTTTAAATTAACAACCGCCCGCTAGAGTCCTAAACGGTCTAAATTAACCAATGCCCCCTAGAGTCCTAAAGGGTCTAAATTAACCAGAGTCCTAAAGGGTCTAAATTAACCAGATTCCTAAAGGGTCTAAATTAACCACCGCTCCCCCTAGAGTCCTAAGGGGCCTAAATTAACCACCGCCCCTTAGAGTCCTAAAGGGGCTAAATTAATCACTGCCCCCCCCCCTAGAGTCATAAAGGGGCTAAATTTACCACCTCCCCCCAGAGTACTAAAGGGTCTAAATTACATTAACCACCGCTCCCTCTAGAGTCCTAAAGGGTCTAAATTAACCACTGCCCTCCCTAGAGTCCTAAAGGGTCTAAATTAACAACTCCCCCCCCCCCCAGAGTCCTAAAGGGACTAAATTAATCACTGCCCCCCCCCCCCTAGAGTCATAAAGGGGCTAAATTTACCACCTCCCCCCCAGAGTCCTAAAGGGGCTAAATTTACCACCGCCCCCCCCAGAGTCCTAAAGGGGTACTAAATTAACCACCGCCCCCCTAGAGTCCTAAAGGGTCTAAATTAACCAGAGTCCTAAAGGGTCTAAATTAACCAGAGTCCTAAAGGGTCTAAATTAACCACCGCTCCCCCTAGAGTACTAAAGGGTCTAAATTAACCACCGCCCCCTAGAGTCCTAAAGGGTCTAAATTAACCACCGCCCCCCTAGATTCCTAAAGGGCCTAAATTAACCACCGCTCCCCTTAGAGTCCAAAAGGGTCTAAATTAACCAGAGTCCTAAGGGGCCTAAATTAACCACCGCCCCCTAGAGTCCTAAAGGGTCTAAATTAACCACCGCTCCCCCTAGAGTACTAAAGGGTCTAAATTAACCACCGCCCCCTAGAGTCCTAAAGGGTCTAAATTAACCACCGCCCCCCTAGATTCCTAAAGGGCCTAAATTAACCACCGCTCCCCCTAGAGTCCAAAAGGGTCTAAATTAACCATCGCTCCCCCTAGAGTACTAAAGGGTCTAAATTAACCACTGCCCTCCCTAGAGTCCTAAAGGGTCTAAATTAACAACTCCCCCCCCCCCAGACTCCTAAAGGGGCTAAATTAATCACTGCCCCCCCCCCCCTAGAGTCCTAAAGTGGCTAAATGTACCACCACCCCCCCAGAGTCCTAAAGGGGTACTAAATTAACCACCACCCCCCTAGAGTCCTAAAGGGTCTGCATTAACCACCGCCCCCTAGAGTCCTAAAGGGTCCAAATTGACCACCACCCCCCTAGAGTGTTTAAATTAACAACCGCCCGCTAGAGTCCTAAACGGTCTAAATTAACCAATGCCCCCTAGAGTCCTAAAGGGTCTAAATTAACCAGAGTCCTAAAGGGTCTAAATTAACCAGATTCCTAAAGGGTCTAAATTAACCACCGCTCCCCCTAGAGTCCTAAGGGGCCTAAATTAACCACCGCCCCCTAGAGCCCTAAAGGGGCTAAATTAATCACTGCCCCCCCCCCCTAGAGTCATAAAGGGGCTAAATTTACCACCTCCCCCCCAGAGTACTAAAGGGTCTAAATTAAATTAACCACCGCTCCCTCTAGAGTCCTAAAGGGTCTAAATTAACCACTGCCCTCCCTAGAGTCCTAAAGGGTCTAAATTAACAACTCCCCCCCCCCCCCCAGAGTCCTAAAGGGGCTAAATTAATCACTGCCCCCCCCCCCTAGAGTCATAAAGGGGCTAAATTTACCACCTCCCCCCCAGAGTACTAAAGGGTCTAAATTAAATTAACCACCGCTCCCTCTAGAGTCCTAAAGGGTCTAAATTAACCACTGCAAATCCCTAGAGTCCTAAAGGGTCTAAATTAACAACTCCCCCCCCCCAGAGTCCTAAAGGGACTAAATTAATCACTGCCCCCCCCCCTAGAGTCCTAAAGTGACTAAATTTACCACCTCCCCCCCCAGAGTCCTAAAGGGGCTAAATGTACCACCACCCCCCCAGAGTCCTAAAGGGGTACTAAATTAACCACCACCCCCCTAGAGTCCTAAAGGGTCTGCATTAACCACCGCCCCCTAGAGTCCTAAAGGGTCTAAATTAACCACCGCTCCCTAGAGTCCTAAAGGGTCTACATTAACCACCGCTCCCTAGAGTCCTAAAGGGTCTAAATTAACCACTGCCCCCTAGAGTCCTAAAGGGGCTAAATGAATCCCCCCCCCCCTTAGAGTCCTAAAGGGTCTAAATTAACCACCGCCCCCCTAGATTCCTAAAGGGCCTAAATTAACCACCGCTCCCCCTAGAGTCCAAAAGGGTCTAAATTAACCATCGCTCCCCCTAGAGTACTAAAGGGTCTAAATTAACCACTGCCCTCCCTAGAGTCCTAAAGGGTCTAAATTAACAACTCCCCCCCCCAGACTCCTAAAGGGGCTAAATTAATCACTGCCCCCCCCCCCCCTAGAGTCCTAAAGTGGCTAAATTTACCACCTCCCCCCCCAGAGTCCTAAAGGGGCTAAATGTACCACCACCCCCCCAGAGTCCTAAAGGGGTACTAAATTAACCACCACCCCCCTAGAGTCCTAAAGGGTCTGCATTAACCACCGCCCCCTAGAGTCCTAAAGGGTCCAAATTGACCACCACCCCCCTAGAGTGTTTAAATTAACAACCGCCCGCTAGAGTCCTAAACGGTCTAAATTAACCAATGCCCCCTAGAGTCCTAAAGGGTCTAAATTAACCAGAGTCCTAAAGGGTCTAAATTAACCAGATTCCTAAAGGGTCTAAATTAACCACCGCTCCCCCTAGAGTCCTAAGGGGCCTAAATTAACCACCGCCCCTTAGAGTCCTAAAGGGGCTAAATTAATCACTGCCCCCCCCCCTAGAGTCATAAAGGGGCTAAATTTACCACCTCCCCCCAGAGTACTAAAGGGTCTAAATTACATTAACCACCGCTCCCTCTAGAGTCCTAAAGGGTCTAAATTAACCACTGCCCTCCCTAGAGTCCTAAAGGGTCTAAATTAACAACTCCCCCCCCCCCCAGAGTCCTAAAGGGACTAAATTAATCACTGCCCCCCCCCCCCTAGAGTCATAAAGGGGCTAAATTTACCACCTCCCCCCCAGAGTCCTAAAGGGGCTAAATTTACCACCGCCCCCCCCAGAGTCCTAAAGGGGTACTAAATTAACCACCGCCCCCCTAGAGTCCTAAAGGGTCTAAATTAACCAGAGTCCTAAAGGGTCTAAATTAACCAGAGTCCTAAAGGGTCTAAATTAACCACCGCTCCCCCTAGAGTACTAAAGGGTCTAAATTAACCACCGCCCCCTAGAGTCCTAAAGGGTCTAAATTAACCACCGCCCCCCTAGATTCCTAAAGGGCCTAAATTAACCACCGCTCCCCTTAGAGTCCAAAAGGGTCTAAATTAACCAGAGTCCTAAGGGGCCTAAATTAACCACCGCCCCCTAGAGTCCTAAAGGGTCTAAATTAACCACCGCTCCCCCTAGAGTACTAAAGGGTCTAAATTAACCACCGCCCCCTAGAGTCCTAAAGGGTCTAAATTAACCACCGCCCCCCTAGATTCCTAAAGGGCCTAAATTAACCACCGCTCCCCCTAGAGTCCAAAAGGGTCTAAATTAACCATCGCTCCCCCTAGAGTACTAAAGGGTCTAAATTAACCACTGCCCTCCCTAGAGTCCTAAAGGGTCTAAATTAACAACTCCCCCCCCCCCAGACTCCTAAAGGGGCTAAATTAATCACTGCCCCCCCCCCCTAGAGTCCTAAAGTGGCTAAATGTACCACCACCCCCCCAGAGTCCTAAAGGGGTACTAAATTAACCACCACCCCCCTAGAGTCCTAAAGGGTCTGCATTAACCACCGCCCCCTAGAGTCCTAAAGGGTCCAAATTGACCACCACCCCCCTAGAGTGTTTAAATTAACAACCGCCCGCTAGAGTCCTAAACGGTCTAAATTAACCAATGCCCCCTAGAGTCCTAAAGGGTCTAAATTAACCAGAGTCCTAAAGGGTCTAAATTAACCAGATTCCTAAAGGGTCTAAATTAACCACCGCTCCCCCTAGAGTCCTAAGGGGCCTAAATTAACCACCGCCCCCTAGAGCCCTAAAGGGGCTAAATTAATCACTGCCCCCCCCCCCCTAGAGTCATAAAGGGGCTAAATTTACCACCTCCCCCCCAGAGTACTAAAGGGTCTAAATTAAATTAACCACCGCTCCCTCTAGAGTCCTAAAGGGTCTAAATTAACCACTGCCCTCCCTAGAGTCCTAAAGGGTCTAAATTAACAACTCCCCCCCCCCCCCCCAGAGTCCTAAAGGGACTAAATTAATCACTGCCTCCCCCCCCCCCCTAGAGTCATAAAGGGGCTAAATTTACCACCTCCCCCCCAGAGTCCTAAAGGGGCTAAATTTACCACCGCCCCCCCCAGAGTCCTAAAGGGGTACTAAATTAACCACCGCCCCCCTAGAGTCCTAAAGGGTCTAAATTAACCAGAGTCCTAAAGGGTCTAAATTAACCAGAGTCCTAAAGGGTCTAAATTAACCACCGCTCCCCCTAGAGTCCTAAGGGGCCTAAATTAACCACCGCCCCCTAGAGTCCTAAAGGGTCTAAATTAACCACCGCTCCCCCTAGAGTACTAAAGGGTCTAAATTAACCACCGCCCCCTAGAGTCCTAAAGGGTCTAAATTAACCACCGCCCCCCTAGATTCCTAAAGGGCCTAAATTAACCACCGCTCCCCCTAGAGTCCAAAAGGGTCTAAATTAACCATCGCTCCCCCTAGAGTACTAAAGGGTCTAAATTAACCACTGCCCTCCCTAGAGTCCTAAAGGGTCTTAATTAACAACTCCCCCCCCCCCAGAGTCCTAAAGGGGCTAAATTAATCACTGCCCCCCCCCCCCTAGAGTCCTAAAGTGGCTAAATTTACCACCTCCCCCCCCAGAGTCCTAAAGGGGCTAAATTTACCTCCACCCCCCCAGAGTCCTAAAGGGGTACTAAATTAACCACCGCCCCCCTAGAGTCCTAAAGGGTCTGCATTAACCACCGCCCCCTAGAGTCCTAAATGGTCCAAATTGACCACCACCCCCCTAGAGTGTTTAAATTAACAACCGCCCGCTAGAGTCCTAAACGGTCTAATTTAACCAATGCCCCCTAGAGTCCTAAAGGGTCTAAATTAACCAGAGTCCTAAAGGGTCTAAATTAACCAGAGTCCTAAAGGGTCTAAATTAACCACCGCTCCCCCTAGAGTCCTAAGGGGCCTAAATTAACCACCGCCCCCTAGAGTCCTAAAGGGGCTAAATTAATCACTGCCCCCCCCCCCTAGAGTCATAAAGGGGCTAAATTTACCACCTCCCCCCAGAGTCCTAAAGGGTCTAAATTAACCACTGCCCTCCCTAGAGTCCTAAAGGGTCTAAATTAACAACTCCCCCCCCCCCCCAGAGTCCTAAAGGGGCTAAATTAATCACTGCCCCCCCCCCCTAGAGTCCTAAAGGGGCTAAATTTACCACCTCCCCCCCCAGAGTCCTAAAGGGGTACTAAATTAACCACCGCCCACCTAGAATCCTAAAGGTTCTGCATTAACCACCGCCCCCTAGAGTCCTAAATGGTTCAAATTGACCACCACCCCCCTAGAGTGTTTAAATTAACAACCGCCCGCTAGAGTCCTAAACGGTCTAAATTAAACAATGCCCCCTAGAGTCCTAAAGGGTCTAAATTAACCAGAGTCCTAAAGGGTCTAAATTAACCAGAGTCCTAAAGGGTCTAAATTAACCACCGCTCCCTAGAGTCCTAAAGGGTCTACATTAACCACCGCTCCCTAGAGTCCTAAAGGGTCTAAATTAACCACTGCCCCCTAGAGTCCTAAAGGGGCTAAATGAATCCCCCCCCCCTTAGAGTCCTAAAGGGTCTAAATTAACCACCGCCCCCCTAGATTCCTAAAGGGCCTAAATTAACCACCGCTCCCCCTAGAGTCCAAAAGGGTCTAAATTAACCAACGCTCCCCCTAGAGTACTAAAGGGTCTAAATTAACCACTGCCCTCCCTAGAGTCCTAAAGGGTCTAAATTAACAACTCCCCCCCCCCCAGACTCCTAAAGGGGCTAAATTAATCACTGCCCCCCCCCCCCCCCCCCCCCCCAGAGTCCTAAAGTGGCTAAATTTACCACCTCCCCCCCCAGAGTCCTAAAGGGGCTAAATGTACCACCACCCCCCCAGAGTCCTAAAGGGGTACTAAATTAACCACCGCCCCCCTAGAGTCCTAAAGGGTCTGCATTAACCACCGCCCCCTAGAGTCCTAAAGGGTCCAAATTGACCACCACCCCCCTAGAGTGTTTAAATTAACAACCGCCCGCTAGAGTCCTAAACGGTCTAAATTAACCAATGCCCCCTAGAGTCCTAAAGGGTCTAAATTAACCAGAGTCCTAAAGGGTCTAAATTAACCAGATTCCTAAAGGGTCTAAATTAACCACCGCTCCCCCTAGAGTCCTAAGGGGCCTAAATTAACCACCGCCCCCTAGAGTCCTAAAGGGGCTAAATTAATCACTGCCCCCCCCCCTAGAGTCATAAAGGGGCTAAATTTACCACCTCCCCCCAGAGTACTAAAGGGTCTAAATTAAATTAACCACCGCTCCCTCTAGAGTCCTAAAGGGTCTAAATTAACCACTGCCCTCCCTAGAGTCCTAAAGGGTCTAAATTAACAACTCCCCCCCCCCCCCCCCAGAGTCCTAAAGGGACTAAATTAATCACTGCCCCCCCCCCCCCTAGAGTCATAAAGGGGCTAAATTTACCACCTCCCCCCCAGAGTCCTAAAGGGGCTAAATTTACCACCGCCCCCCCCAGAGTCCTAAAGGGTCTGCATTAACCACCGCCCCCTAGAGTCCTAAAGGGTCCAAATTGACCACCACCCCCCTAGAGTGTTTAAATTAACAACCGCCCGCTAGAGTCCTAAACGGTCTAAATTAACCAATGCCCCCTAGAGTCCTAAAGGGTCTAAATTAACCAGAGTCCTAAAGGGTCTAAATTAACCAGATTCCTAAAGGGTCTAAATTAACCACCGCTCCCCCTAGAGTCCTAAGGGGCCTAAATTAACCACCGCCCCCTAGAGTCCTAAAGGGGCTAAATTAATCACTGCCCCCCCCCCCTAGAGTCATAAAGGGGCTAAATTTACCACCTCCCCCCAGAGTACTAAAGGGTCTAAATTAAATTAACCACCGCTCCCTCTAGAGTCCTAAAGGGTCTAAATTAACCACTGCCCTCCCTAGAGTCCTAAAGGGTCTAAATTAACAACTCCCCCCCCCCCCCCCCCAGAGTCCTAAAGGGGTACTAAATTAACCACCGCCCCCCTAGAGTCCTAAAGGGTCTAAATTAACCAGAGTCCTAAAGGGTCTAAATTAACCAGAGTCCTAAAGGGTCTAAATTAACCATCGCTCCCCCTAGAGTCATAAAGGGTCTAAATTAACCACCGCTCCCCCTAGAGTCCTAAGGGGCCTAAATTAACCACCGCCCCCTAGAGTCCTAAAGGGTCTAAATTAACCACCGCTCCCCCTAGAGTACTAAAGGGTCTAAATTAACCACCGCCCCCTAGAGTCCTAAAGGGTCTAAATTAACCACCGCCTCCCCCCCCCTAGAGTCCTAAAGGGGCTAAATTTACCACCTCCCCCCCAGAGTCCTAAAGGGGTACTAAATTAACCACCGCCCACCTAGAATCCTAAAGGGTCTGCATTAACCACCGCCCCCTAGAGTCCTAAAGGGTCCAAATTGACCACCACCCCCCTAGAGTGTTTAAATTAACAACCGCCCGCTAGAGTCCTAAACGGTCTAAATTAAACAATGCCCCCTAGAGTCCTAAAGGGTCTAAATTAACCAGAGTCCTAAAGGGTCTAAATTAACCACCGCCCCCTAGAGTCCTAAAGGGTCTAAATTAACCAGAGTCCTAAAGGGTCTGCATTAACCACCGCCCCCTAGAGTCCTAAAGGGTCCAAATTGACCACCACCCCCCTAGAGTGTTTAAATTAACAACCGCCCGCTAGAGTCCTAAACGGTCTAAATTAAACAATGCCCCCTAGAGTCCTAAAGGGTCTAAATTAACCACCGCTCCCTAGAGTCCTAAAGGGTCTACATTAACCACCGCTCCCTAGAGTCCCAAAGGGTCTAAATTAACCACTGCCCCCTAGAGTCCTAAAGGGGCTAAATGAATCCCCCCCCCCCTTAGAGTCCTAAAGGGTCTAAATTAACCACCGCCCCCCTAGATTCCTAAAGGGCCTAAATTAACCACCGCTCCCCCTAGAGTCCAAAAGGGTCTAAATTAACCAACGCTCCCCCTAGAGTACTAAAGGGTCTAAATTAACCACTGCCCTCCCTAGAGTCCTAAAGGGTCTAAATTAACAACTCCCCCCCCCAGACTCCTAAAGGGGCTAAATTAATCACTGCCCCCCCCCCCCCCCAGAGTCCTAAAGTGGCTAAATTTACCACCTCCCCCCCCAGAGTCCTAAAGGGGCTAAATGTACCACCACCCCCCCAGAGTCCTAAAGGGGTACTAAATTAACCACCGCCCCCCTAGAGTCCTAAAGGGTCTGCATTAACCACCGCCCCCTAGAGTCCTAAAGGGTCCAAATTGACCACCACCCCCCTAGAGTGTTTAAATTAACAACCGCCCGCTAGAGTCCTAAACGGTCTAAATTAACCAATGCCCCCTAGAGTCCTAAAGGGTCTAAATTAACCAGAGTCCTAAAGGGTCTAAATTAACCAGATTCCTAAAGGGTCTAAATTAACCACCGCTCCCCCTAGAGTCCTAAGGGGCCTAAATTAACCACCGCCCCCTAGAGTCCTAAAGGGGCTAAATTAATCACTGCCCCCCCCCTAGAGTCATAAAGGGGCTAAATTTACCACCTCCCCCCAGAGTACTAAAGGGTCTAAATTAAATGAACCACCGCTCCCTCTAGAGTCCTAAAGGGTCTAAATTAACCACTGCCCTCCCTAGAGTCCTAAAGGGTCTAAATTAACAACTCCCCCCCCCCCAGAGTCCTAAAGGGACTAAATTAATCACTGCCCCCCCCCCCCTAGAGTCATAAAGGGGCTAAATTTACCACCTCCCCCCCAGAGTCCTAAAGGGGCTAAATTTACCACCGCCCCCCCCAGAGTCCTAAAGGGGTACTAAATTAACCACCGCCCCCCTAGAGTCCTAAAGGGTCTAAATTAACCAGAGTCCTAAAGGGTCTAAATTAACCAGAGTCCTAAAGGGTCTAAATTAACCATCGCTCCCCCTAGAGTCATAAAGGGTCTAAATTAACCACCGCTCCCCCTAGAGTCCTAAGGGGCCTAAATTAACCACCGCCCCCTAGAGTCCTAAAGGGTCTAAATTAACCACCGCTCCCCCTAGAGTACTAAAGGGTCTAAATTAACCACCGCCCCCTAGAGTCCTAAAGGGTCTAAATTAACCACCGCCTCCCCCCCCCTAGAGTCCTAAAGGGGCTAAATTTACCACCTCCCCCCAGAGTCCTAAAGGGGTACTAAA